>NC_091484.1:58929395-59080910 GCF_947461875.1 Haliaeetus albicilla | reverse complement strand
TCTTTACTTAAAGGTTGTTTAAAAAGGCTTGAATGTGCCAATAGACTTTACTTTTTTTTTTTTAATCAGTAATTTTAAGATAAATTTAGGAACTTAGAGATAGATGTCATAAAGAAGACAGTCTTTAAATCTAGGAATGAAAACCAGTTTAACTCTGGACATACTCATCCTAATAAATTATTTTATACAGGGGGTTAATACAAACACACTGCAAAGTCTTACATCTGCCTTCCCATACTCATGTTTTCTATCACAGCTACTATTTGCTAATGCCATGATGTATACACATTCAAACAACACTGTACTTTGTAGGTGCACTGGGCTCATTTCTACAGTAAAAAAAATGAATAGTGGTCAATTAAAAAAAAATATTACAGAAGTTCATCAGTAATAAGCAATGCTAACTGGGAAAAAAGACAAAAACCAAGTTGCTGTTTGAAGGTCGAACACATTTGGTCTTCACAAAATTCCAGTTCAAGATCTCCCTTACCTCACTTTCCATCCCCAAATATTATATGCTATAGTTTTGGATAAAAAAAAATAAAAAAGAAAACTACTTCCACATAAACATTTAGAGTAAAAAGTTGAATGTTAACCTAATTTGCATGATGATATTCTCATATATATGAAATCACAGTTTAAATCCAACATTTATTTAGGACAGACAGATATTGTAATCTCCTGTAAGGATGGCTACAGGAAACAAAGCACTCCAGAACAATGTCTGCTGCTAATTTCTGTTGGGAAATCCACTGCAATAGCCATGAAATTGCAACAGACCTACTTGTGATTTCAGTCATGTGGGTTTTTTAGTAATAGACAAACGTGACTTGTCCATAACACATAGGCGTATATCTCTTATGAAATGAGGAAGAGTTTTGCATGTAAGAGAAGCAAAACAGGCAGAGGGAAAAGATTTTGATATAAATAAATCTAGTGATTTCACTGTGCACCTACACTTTTAACAAGCCAACTGCACTACATGTCTCCTAATACTAACTTAACTGTAGGACTTGTAAAGATTGAGATTTTTACAGGGAGAAATAAAATTCTGTGGGTGCACACACAACAGTAATCAACCCTGCATCTAACCTAAATATTGCCCACAAAAAATAACTGTATTGTCACATGTAATAGTTACAATTTCATTTTCTAAATAATATCAGAATAATCTTCACTACACAACGCTGATTTTGATGGCAGTCCATTCTGTGCAGTGAGGCAGATATGCAATTATCTAACTAAAGGCAGTTTCATTAACAGCATTTTTAAGTGAAATAGCATCAAAAACCACTGGTTTATTAAACCTGACATTTTCTGGAAATCTTTTGGTTCCTATGATACTGTCATTTGCAAATGCTTCTCAGGTTCTGAATCTAAGTGATTGCAGTGTATTGATATGGGAAATAGTCCTAAAGCAGTAAAAGCCTCCAAAATAATCAAATTACATTTGATTGACTTTTTCATTGGAAAGATAGCAAATTACATCCAAATCTCTCCTCCATTCAAAAACATTAATGAAGTCTGAAGAGAATTAAATCTCTTAAGCAACACAATAACCTGGTGATTTAGGCTGTTGGATACCCAGGTCCAGGTGAAATAAAATTAGAGAAATTTATGTATTCTTTAACAAGTGCTTGGCTTCCTACATCCATTAGAATGCTCCTTCTATATAACTGAAGGGGAAAGTTCCTGTTTTTATTGAACTAAACAAAGATAAGATCTGATGGTCATTATTCAGGTTAGCTTCTTTCTTACTCTGTGTTCTCTGACACTGAAGCTCATGCAATATTCATTGTCACACTGCATAATTTGCAAGAAACTGGATAGGCATAACTATACAACAACAAGATGTATTTTTTTTGCCCAGAAATATTACATAGACATTTGCTGACAGAAATAGAAAAGTTAGATGCATGACTTCTGGGTTCTACAGAAATTCTGAAAGTGTGCGTGGTCTCTGGCAGAAAAATGCCCTTGCTCTTCCCTCAATGTTCTTCCTTTCCACAGCTTATTTCCCCTTTTCCCTATTCCACAACCGTTCTTCTCTGACCTCTTACCTCACTCTTAGTCTTACTGGAAAGCTGGAAATCATCACCGTTTTTCCTCATTTCCCCAGAGAGCTCCTTGCTCCAAGTCCTCTCACATGGTCTCAGTTCTCTGCCACTTACTGCCATGCTTCATACTGACCCCTCCCAAACCATCACTGCTCCACATCTGTATTCTTCATTCCCATCTTCTCCTTGGTTTATTCTCTCTTGCCAAACTTTTAAGCTTTCATTATTGTTCTCTCTCCTGACACTGTATCATTGGCTCTGTGACCAGCTGGTCTTAATCCTTCCCCCCCAGCAGCCTGGGTCCTTCCCGCCCTGGCTTCCTCCAGCTCCCCAGTTACTTCTCTCCCACACCAGCAAGTGCAAGCAACGCAGCCTTTGGAGCTACTCCTTGTTCACGGCCAAAGGTGGTTTCCTGTCTCTGTAGATGGCATTGTAGTCCCGCTCCTTCCCCATTTAACTTCCTCAAACTGATCGTAAGTTTGCAGTTGTCTATGCACTTCCAGTCTTAGGTCCCTTCTCCAATTTACAAGCTGACAGTCTTTTCACTCCTTGAACTTAAGCCCATACTTATGATCTGGCTGTTGTTCCTGGCCTCACCTTTAAAAAACAACTGATTTGTCTGGCTGAAATGAAGGAGTAGCAAACATATAAGACAGATATGTCTTATATGCAAGATTTTGACTCTAAAAATGAGATTTTGGAAGAGTTGCCTTATAACCACAGAAGAATTTTTATGCTTTGGCGAGATTAATAATGGGTAATATGGGGAATGTTTCTTTAAATACTAAGGAAATTTTTATTACTTATACAAAGGTAGCCATTAGAAACCCAATAATGTTTATAGTTAAACAATTATGCCACAAAAGTAGTTTTTTAAGAAATGACACATGCGTCATTCCCTTTGCCTTCTAAGTCAAATTAAGCTACATAGAACTCTGTACTAACATATAGATTATGTCCAGTTTATTAATTACTTAAGACTAGCTTTATCATCCTTATGCTGCCCTAGATTGTACAACATAGAAATAATAACTATTAAATGCATATTTCATTTATAAAGACATAAATACAAAACAATATTATGTGTATATGTTATATTTTAATCCAAATGTAAATTATTTTATATTTATTTTTTATATAAACTCATATCATTATTCCTGATAATCCACACCATAAGTAGACAGGGGAAAAAAATACAAAATACAGAGCATGAAGGATGAATTTCCAAAGGTCAGGCAGAATACCAGGAATACATTCATGTTACCAGATCACTTTCCAATCTGATCTTATTCCCTATTCCATCATCATCATTCTTAGGTTGGAAAAGTGAGCATTTAGACTGCACGAAATGCATAGGATGCAGACCTTAGAAATTATACTGTACATTCATCTTCCAGAGAACAAACACACAATGTGATAGGTATGTTAGGTCACTGCTGTAAATCTGCAGCTTGTAAATGGCAGTCACTTTTCTGTTCTGCTTTAATGCGTGGAAGTCATATATAATACTTTATAGCCATAGTAAATTCTTCAGCTGTAGAAGAAAAGCCGTGAGCTAATAGTCAGGAGTAGCAGCGCTCAAGGAAGAGAACATTTAATATCTTTTTTTTTTTTTTTTTGGTTACTTTTCTCAAATAGTCAGGATAAATTTGAATGATTTTTTCAGTCCAGGATGTGTTTTTGTAAAATGCAACTAGAAGAAAGAATAATCTCAACAAGTGGCAGTATCAAGAACATGAATGTGGTTCTAAGACCAAAGTGGAGCAAACAAATTCACTGACTGAGTCTTGTATAGGAAGAGAAGTAACAGTTTATTGCATAATGGGAAGCTCAGAAATCTACACTGAGATAAGGAAGACAGTCCAAGAAGTGGAGATCTTCTACTGAATTCTTCCAGTTCTGACAGAAAGAGCAACTCATTTGAGAGGTAATGAAAATCAAGAGATGACTCAAGGATTGATGCTGAGAGATGAGAAAATTGCATGGAGACCCTGCTTGCTCAGTGGACTTAGTGGAGCCAAGCATCTAAGGAAACCATCTTGCTGGAATTTAAGATAAAAAGATTTAAATGAAAACTATTCTGAAAGATATTTTAAGCCCATGTAACATTTTTGCTTGGTTCTCATACCAGGAGGAAAAACTTACATTAACAAGGTTAAGGAGCATACAATCACCAGCAGATGGAACATCATGGGAAAAAAATGTTAATATTGATGAAAGGAACAATGTAGTTGTAGGTGGTGAAGTCAACAAAACATCTGTGCTTAGCCAAGCTAAGAAATTAGGAAAAGTAGCTGAGACAAAATGAAATACTTGCATCCAATTGCAAGAATATACCTAATAAAACGTAGAAAGTAATGGTACACTACATAAACATGAAGATGGTGAAATACCATTTGAGAAGAATTATAATAGCTATTCTAATGCTGTAGACTACCAGACTAACATGCTGAAAGGCAAGTTTATTGCTTGGAAACGGTCAACTTGCCAAACTACTTGCAGAGACATTTGTGTACCTACATTCTGCTTCCCACATTACAAGCCGCAGTGCTAGCGCACACTGAGCCAACTCAGCAGTACAACAATGATTTATAAGCAAGCAATATATTTGGAGCGAATATCACCGTAAATATAAAGGCTCCATAGTTTAACCTTTAGCATGGCATTGTTAATGTATCATCTGGGCAAGTGAGACTTAGGTATAACAGAAGTTTATTCAGTCATATAATTAGAGAAAAAAGAAAATCAGTTGCCATATAGGAAGCTTGTGATTAAGGATAATCTAGGACTGGTTAAAACCTAACTGGACATTTGTATTCACTCTTAGGTACAACGTTGTCATAGAAACACAGGCTGAATAGCTAAAAGGAAGGCTGTTTTGAAATATAAATAACCATTTTTGAAGTGAAAACAGTAGATTTTAGTTTTCTTGATTAAAAGCTACCAGTTAACTGCTATCCCAGAGCAGTGAAAGGAATGTTGCATACAACTAAATGTATTTAGAAAGTTTTTAATTAAACTGCAGATTTGGAAGTCTTGTTATTTGGCCAGAGAACAAAATCCCAGTGTCCGAGTTTAAGGGCAGTGGGAGAGCAATCCAGACTGTCATAACCCAATAATACATAGGAAGTGTAAGCACATTTTGAGAAGAAGTAAAAAAACCATGAAGTAATTAAAAAAGCAGTAGAGTATAGTAAGAGTTTTAATGTGAGCAACATGGGCAGGGAGGGAGTAAAGTAGTAAAAACTCTTCTCAGTGGTACACAGTGAAATGAGCAGAAGCAATAGGCACTTGTGGTTGTTGTACTGTCAGGGTGGTCAAACACTGGAACAGGTTGCCCTGAGCAGCTGTGTAGTCTTCATCCGCAGAGATATTCAGAACCCGACTGTGTAAGGTCCTGGGCACTCTGCTCTGGTGGACCCTGCTTTAACTGGATGAGCTTCAAGGACCACTCCTAACCTCAACTATTCCACGGTAACAGCAGAATTTTTTCCCCAGCTTCACTCTGGCCCACAAGAGGAAAGATAATCTGCCTAGTAAACATTTAATAGTTATCTCTGGTTTTAGCTAATCGGACAGTTACCTAATAAAACAGAATGCAGTTTCCTGACTTAAAGCTTTGTAGTTTTTTGGATACAAATCTTTCTAAACAACTAAACCACGGCACACCACTGTTGTAGCCAAGAAAGATTGGATACTAGAACTGCAGAGAAATTGCATGAATACAAATAGAAGCTGTAATTATTTCATTTATCTGCTAAAAGTCAGATAGATTTTTGTTTATCTGAGCAACACCTCTCAAATTTCCTAATAAAAGCTATAAAGTATAAGCATGGATTTTGGATTGTACTAGCATCTGTGAAGAAGTTTATGCTTTGTGATGCATAACACAGCACAGTCAGAAAATACTATAAGGATCTTGTCTACAATATTTCTGTTATTTGTGGGAATGCTAGAAACCATCATGCTCTATTTAAAAAAAAAAACAAAACAAACCACAAAAACAAACCCTGAACTAAATATTGCTCATGGCAACTCCATTTGAAAATGCATCACGACTTTTATAGCATAGTTGATACTTTAATGCAAAAGCGAGAGACGCATTTTCAAAGATGGAAAATATAACCATGATTTGTTATGCAAAGCAGGTAATTGAATTAATCAGAAAGACTTTTGAAGCTACATATTAGAGGCCCTGAAACATTTCCAAGCTCCCTTTTTGCTGTACAGTGGAGTGGGGCTCAGACACATCACCTCCCTCTACTTTCCCACGTGTTAGTTTCCATGCAGAGAAAACCCAGCCACATCAAAATTAAGTATACAACACATACCATTTGAATGTGAGTCTGGACCACTGCATTTTTCATGTTTCCTGTCTCACTGTTTCTCAGGTCTAATTGCAGGACCATCTACCCTTTAGGAAAAGGCATGTCACACAGTGATGCCACAGAATTCCCAAGTTTGCACAAGTGTAATGTATTTTCCTCACATTTTTTTAGCATAAATTTGTGAGAGCATGTGTGCAAAAGTGTAAGCACAAGCTCTTTTTGGTTTATTTTACAATGGCTTCCTGAATCAGCTTTTGATATCTCACAGATTAAGATTTTATTCAGTATAACACAGTACCTGACATTTAGCATCTTAAGAGTTATAAAATAAAATGCGGTATTTTAAGCAACACTTTCTACTAAATAATTAATCAAAGACCTTTCTTCTGGTTTTAATGCTAAGAGGGAAGTAGTTGCTACAGAAAATAAAAGAGGAAAAATTCAGAATAGAATCAAGATGAAATAACTATTTCTCAAGAGCTTTTAATTAAATTACAACGTTTATGAAGTCATGAAAGCCTGGCAAATAAGACAAACAAACAGTCACAGGAGCCTAACAACCTAGATTTTTTAATTTTCACTTACGGCACTTAGCTTCATCATGGCTATTTGAACAGTCAGATGTAAAATCACAAAATTTGTCAGATGAAATACATTGTCCATCCTCACATGAAAAAAGTCCCGGTGGACAGTAATAAGATGAAGAATTAGCATCTGCAAATTCGGTTTCCCCTTAAAAGTCAGAAAAGAAAATAGAAATAAAAACATATATTTATAAAATTCTAAGTGCTTTTTATCATCTTTGAATATAGTAATGTACTCAGCATAAAGAACACAGCATCACCTATGAAGTGAGATAGATTATATTATGATTGATAAGATACACAGCTGATATTAATGTCTGATGCTTTTACACTAAGTTTTTTTTATCAAAACCACCTAAAAGTTACACATCCAGGCTCCAGTTTAGAGGCGAGGTGCTGTGTAGAGCACCCTGCTGTTACCCCTGCAGTCAGGAGCAGGTCTTCCACAAAAGCTTTCTGCTGTAGCAGTGGTTTCTCTGCGTTCAGCTCAGTGAATGTTCCAAGAAGCCAAAAGTTTGACATTGCACCATTACTAGCTTGTACCTCAATCTAGACATTAGAAAACACCCCTGATTTCAATGAATGGGGAAACAAAAAGCCAAGGACTACTGGTTTTACCTCAGTAGATTTATTGAAAGAGACCAAGTGAGACAAGTGACATGCAGCTTTTCATCTTTTTTGTTTAACTTAGCTTTTTTAGATACTCATACTGCTACCCAGACAAAGCTTGTTTTAAAACGCACTGCCCTCTAAAAATAATATCTTTGTGACCGATGGGTGAATAGGGGGGTTGTAGGGAAAATAATTAAAACAAATTAATGTTTCTTCAAATACCTAGCTACTGTCAGTCAGCCTGTGCATAGGCATCAGAGAAGCCTTAAAAACAAAACACTGAAGTTTTCTGTTATACCTTTAAATTTTCCAATAAAGAAAAAATTCAGACATCTGCTGTGTATAACCCATCAGCATTACCACTGACTGCGCATGTGTCCATGCCTTTTTAAAAGAGTAGTCATGAATAGTCAAGAGGACCAGAAGCAGCAGTCTGACAGAAGGTTACGTTATTTTATATTTCCATTCATTGGCACTTCAAGACTACAGAGTGTGAGTACACAGACAAGTTTGGTAGGAACTTACTGTATGTTAGGTATTTGACAGTAATGATGGGAGAACCCTCTTGCCCTAAAGATAATGCAGTGGAATTTGCTCTTCAGTGGAAGGTATAAGATGCTTTGCTTGTCTCTGCAGCCAAGTGTAAATGTGGGCAGGTGCTATGTAGTAAGTGGTATCTGGAAATTCCCACCACAGCTCACTTTGCAGAACTGGTGCAAACTACTTAGCAGCTACTGTGTAATACAGGATGAAAGTCTTTTTTCCTCAGATGATCCCCTACATTCTTAAAGGTATCTTGAAGTTGTCAGTCAAATCACAGTTATACTTAACAGATATTGGGGAAAACTTGTTGAAAACCACAGAACTTGCCTTCACTTTCTCGGCTGACACCTAGAAGTGATTTATTCACAACTCCACATTCCTCTGTTATACTGATGTCATCAACAGCAACAGTAGCATTTTTTGTTAGAATAGTAGCTCGTAAAATAATCTGTAAAGAAAAATAAATAAGCTAGCTCATTAAAGGTGACATGATAAAAAGACATATATATATATTCCTTTATAATTTATGACATCTGCACAGGAAGTAAATACCACCTACAACCAACTCCAAATACCAGCCAGCAAAAACTACAATTGAGATTTGATCAAAGTCAGAAGTTTACTCCTCAACTGTCAAAGCCATAACTACCTTTACTTATGAAAAGTTATGCAACCCAGATGACCTTGCTTCAGTCTAAACTGGTAAAAGCCATCACTACTTGAATGAATTGTCTTCCTGCTGGAACTGTTAAAAGTTATACTTCTTTTTAAATGAGCTTTTCAGGGTTACCAAATATGATGGTTAACATATCCATTTAATTGTGTTCATCTATATATTATGCCTGCTGAAGTCAGCAACATGTGGTACAGTAAACGTAGGGATTGTAAGGATACGTTTGTAAATACAAAGAAATATTCAGGAGATCATAAAAGGAAGTAAAGTTCAGTCATAACTTAGCAGTAATGAGAATTGAGTGCCCTTTCTTTTAGACCATTTTATAAATGTGACATGGATTGAAGAGACCAAAACCGGAATTTTGATTTGCTGAATCCTTATATTTGAGTTTCTGATTCCCCCAACAGTTCCTTTCTAAGTTTTAGTAAAGTGTAGCAGCCTGAGAGTATGTCAAAATAAAATTAAACTCAAAAACTGCTAATTGTTTCTGTGCTCAGTGCTGCAAATTGAAGTATCTGCACTTCTGCCTTAGGCCAACAGACTTAGGCCTTCACTCTGATCAGCAGTTTTTGTAGCAAGTTCATTTTTTTAAAAGCTATTACACTATTGTTACTTGATTTTTGTTACAAAAAGGTGATTCTAATGCATACAATGATGACGTTCTTTAACAGCTACATCTGTTTAAAGAGCTGAATAGAATTCCTTTTTGTATGAGCATTAAAGAATAGAAATTCTCTTTTTATATTTCCTTATAAAAGTAAATTAATTCAAAATGTCAAATTAGAATAACTTTTGGAAAGCAATGTAAAAGTAATTTCCAATTACCTGAAAAGGTAAGTCCTCAGCTGCGCTTTCTACAGGAATATTTACTTTTGTCCACTGCAACTCAGGCAATCCTGAAATGTCACGCAATTTTTCCAAATTTCCGTCCAATGCAGTTCTCTTAAAGACAGAAAGCTGGGAATCCTGAGATAACCGGTGCCAAAATCTTACCTGTTGAAAGAGTTTTTAATGAAACACTTTAAAAACTATATCATCAATCAGCAATAAATTCAGTACCAACTCATATACATACATTATAACACAGAATGGCATGACAGGTCTAAACACAGCCTTGGCATAAAAGAGATGTATGAAACTATGACACATTGAGGAGAAGTATTATGTCTAAAGATAAAACCATAATTAAAAGTAAAGCTTATTTTTAAAACTTACTTTTAACTTGTATCTATCAACTGCTGCAGACTGACTGATATGAGCTCCCTTAACTCTTTTTAGCTTAGTAAGGACTTAGAAACTTCTCAAAGATTATTTTTCTTCACAAATGCTGATAATAGGACAGGTTCATAAGTATGTTAATCTCAGAAGTGCAACAGTTGAGGTACCTGAATGAAAGAAACCTTATGATCTTGTATTTCCACAATCAACACAAATAAAAACTATCTGACGACAGATGTTTAAAATAATCTATTGATCTCCTGAAACAAGTGGATTGATTGGGAAGAAGAAAGAACAACTCTAGGTGGGTGAGGCTACAAAAAACTGCTAGACAAGCAGAAAAGATCAGAAAACAGTAGAATATCAGTTCACTATGCCTCCTCTGCAAGACAGAGTAAGCCTGACGCTTTTTTTTTTTTTAATACTACCCCAACAAAAATTCAGCTCAGAACTGCAGGGAAAAAACAGGATTTTTCAAAGACTAATTTTTTTCCTTCCCCTGAGTCCTTTCTCCTTCTTTACACCGTAGAAGACTAAAATTTCTTCAAGTGCAGACTCTTTACTTCCCTGCAAAAGCCTTGATAATACTTAAATCTTCATGAAGGTAAAACAAGAGCTGTAAAAATAGTTCTTCCTACCCAGTTCTCTGCCCAACTTCGTATGATCTTACACCGTGAATCTTGGATCATCGCACTACAGAGAGAAAGTTTCCTTTTATTTTTTTCATGTTATATCAACTTTTAAACAGAGTTAAAGAATACAGATCATTTGAGTATTAGCCCAAAATGGAACTTATGTATTTTTTTGCAAGACAATAACAAATATGAGAAAACCCATCTTTAGCCTCAGGACAAACACAGATGCATGTGTTAGCCAGCTTTCAGTTAGATGTGAGACAATTCAAGTTTTTTGAGCAACACAGCTGACACAACAGGCTGTACAGGTCATGGAAAGGCATTATATTAGGGACTGCAACAAGCAAAACAGCCTTAGAGGTAGTGGTGTAATTTTTACTTAATTTAATTGATTGTGAAGTAACGCAAATTTGTAATCTCTGAGAAAAAAAGAAACAAACACTTCAACTTGAGCAAACACCTTTCCTCCCCCTTCCCCAGGCCACTTTAAGTCAAACACTTAGCCTGCCTCCTTCCTAGGCTTAGTTTCCCCAATTTTTGCTGCAGGTTACACTCAGTCTGGCCCAATTCCATTGATGAAGCAACAGGTGGAGCAGGAGGTTGGGCACGTGAGTAATGATTTTGTTCTGCTGTTCTCTACATGTTCCCCTTCTCCAGTCATTACTTCTTACTCTTCTTCCCCTGCTTCAGCTCAGGGCTTTGACAGGCCACAATCCCTCTGGGGTGTCCCCACCCCAGCATGTGTTGCCCACAGCCAGACTCTTTGGGGTGTCCCTGACCCAGCATGGGGCACCCACAGCTGCAGTCCTCTCAGAGCCATACGTCCTCAGCATGGACCACCTCCTTCTGTGGTATGTCTCCAGCTCTGTCCCCAACAATGTCCCCTTCCACACCTCTCCTCCTTGTTTGTCCCCAAAAGAATTTTTTTTTTTTTTTTTTTTTTTAAGAGAAATGGTAGTTTAAGAGTACCCAGGCTCTGAGAGGAGTCTTTTCTTAGTAAATTATCACTTTACAGTCTCTGTTAAAGCTGTGGATGGTTAGCGTGCCAAGGAAGTCGAAGAACAAGATTGATGAATTTGAGAACTCTTTACATTCATATCATTGACTAATAATCTGAAAATCATCATGCATCTGGATTCACTACCTTTCACTTCTGGCCCTGAATTTAATCCGTAAAATTGGCAAATACACTAAAGACACAACATCTGTAACCTGTGAAGGGAGAGTTTCTTTTTGCTTGTGTTACATAATACAAGGTAGATCAGGGCTTAGGTAATATTCTTGTTACAACACACTGTTACTTTTTAGTATCTTCTGGCTTCATGGCTAGTGGACTTGTCTCTCAATTTCCCATTGCGTTTCTTTTTTCCCCACTCATGAAAATTGTATTCTATAAAATAATCTCAAGATTTATTAATAAATTAAAAGACTTTCATGTAACTTGTTTTCCCCACCAGAAAGCTTAAGGAATACAAGCAGGTATACAAACACTTTTCAAAATGAGCTGTTTGAAGAACTACACCCTAAACAATCTAGATGTAAGGTTTATCAAACAGCTTTTCAGACAAATTTGTGTTCTCATTACATAAGAAATAAAATTACCCTCCTTCTCTATGTCTGCATGTTCTACTTTACAGAGACTACTGTGTCCATTAAAGCGCCATGAACAAAGATCTAGGACTAGAAATTTGCTTCTACAACTCCAAAATCTTGAGCTAAATGAAGATGTTTCCTAGCTAACATCTACAGAAAGACTCAGCTACAAGAAGCTGCAGAAAGAAGTTACTTCTAAGCCTCAATTAACCAGTAAGGCACAATATAAAACTGTTATCCCTTAACTACAATTTTCTTCCTTTTTTTTTTTTTTTTTTTAATAACTGGAGCCAAAGAACTTGTAAAGCTATTAATAAACATAGAACTCTTTATGTAGATCCTTTTATCCTCTCAGTGGGACATCCAACAGAGGGCAACATCTCACATTCATACGCAGAGAGCATAACACACCAATACACATTCTAATGAGCAACCCCTACTCCTTGCTCTTTCCCAGAAATAAAAGTCTGCAGGGAAAATGTGGCAGAAAGCCAGGCTTCCAGTCTTCAGAAACACTCTCTTTTCCGACATGTATAGCTGGATAAGAACTTACCCTAGTTTTTGTTGAATCTGGGATCTTTAAAAACATTCAATACGTGCATACTTAAAATTAAAAAATGGTTTACATTCTGACTTTGAACTAGAGAAATATATGTACATCCCCACTGTATTCATATTTATTTTGAATGCAGACCAAACTCTGCAATAGTTCTAACCAGAATGATTCATTGTTTCACATACCTGCTGTGCCCAGTTCGCCCTAAGGGGTTCTAAGATAAATTAATCTGAACCTGAAAGGTGCTTATCTACTCAGGATCAAAGTCTACAAAAGAGATACGAAACTGCCTGAACAAATGCACTGTGTGTACAAAGCCTGTTGGTATCCCAGGAGTGATGCAACACGCAGGGCCCCGATGGGATGCTGTGAGGCCACCTGTGTTCCCTGCAGCAGCGTTCTGCTTGATTTCATTCTGCGTCTATTTTATTTCTGATTCTTTACAACACTAAGAAGCCATGTGAAGATTAAGAACTGAAAGACTGTATTAAATGACAGCAAGGTGTCGTTCTCAAGTTGTTTAAGACTTCTCCTTTTCCACTGCAAGTTGCAACCGTTCCGCAGAGATCTGGGAACTCACTGATGTGCATAGTCCAAGTCAGCTACAGTCTCAAGCACAAAAGGTTTATCTAAGCCAACACTTGTTTCAGGTCCCTTACACTAGAAAAAAAAACTAAGAAGCCTAGAACCTGCTGGAGTAAAATTCTGCTATTTGTTGGGCCTTCTAAGTGCAGTTCCTCCACACATTGTTTTCTGACATTTTTATTTTTGAAAAAAGTTTTCCTAAGTGAAATTACACTTCTGTTCTATATTGAGTCTGAAAAATTAAGCAACCCATCCAAATTTTATTTTGTTTCTCTAAAGCCTCTTTGTGCCACTGAACACAATAAAATTATTTTGGCAAGATTTACCTATCTTTTCCTCTCTGTGACTTCTTAAACCAGGAGGTATTATGCAGTAGCAGAAAAATCATAACATCATAACTACGCAACTTAGCTTCTCCTCACTATGGCATAAGCTTTGAAAAGTTATGGAATAGAAAACAAAAAAAGCTTCAGAAAAAAACCCCAACAAACTTATAAAACTGTACAGCATCTAGTCATTTTATTCAGCGGCCAAAAGTACAGATAGAAATACAGTTAGGAATGTTTTCTTGTATGTATATTTCTGTGATAATATAATTATATATATTTAAAATAGTTCTTCAAGTTCTGTTTTAAAAATACATATTTTGTTGAAAATTCCAACATTCTGATTATAAAACTGTATTTTCATCTTTCATACAAGTCTTTTCTATGTTTTAGCACTCCTGACCCACTTTTTTCAGGTAGCTTTCTAGTTTCTCAGATCAACAGCCATACTGGCTGGTTGCTTTTGCATTCCCCTGCAGAGCCACAAGACAGCCGACAAAAAAAAAGCATTTCAAGGTGAACTCTCAAGTACTGCACTGATCAGCTTAAAAAACATCCTCCTCAAACCATCAATCAAAATTTAGTACGTGTCTGGAGCGTGGTAGCTAATTCTCTCCAGTCACACCAACATAGTTAATCTATATAGTGACTTCAAACCACAGGTCTCCTGTTATGGGACATTGCATATGTGAGTCTTTCCTGCCTATAAATGACAGCGCGGCTCTTCATCAGCTTTTGCTCAAAGGGCAGGCTGCTTTGACCGTCAGTTGATATGGCCCTGATATTGTTGTCCAGCTAGGTTTGTCACAGCATACAAAAACCTGAAGCATAACCTTAAATCTGAGTCACCTGGTGGATGCTTTGGAAAGAATAATAATCAGAGAAAAATTTGGCAGCAAAGCAGTAAAAACCCTGCTGCATCTCCCTCCTCCGAAAGAATTAGTCTGTAACTCCTTCACTGGTATTGAAACGGAGCCAGTTTTTCAGCAGCAACACTTACAGCAAGAAAAATACCGTATCTACACATCAGGTGAGTGATAGCTTACAAGGGTGGGGACAGTTAATATCAAACTGTTACCTGACAGCAGGAAAGCCCAGGGAACAGCTTGACAAGGAAAGGGCTCCCCAGATGAGACGTGGCCATCTTTGTGTTCATCTGATGTGATCCATTGAAGTAAATGAATGCTCCTGTAAACAAAAATCAAAGAAATATAAGAAATATGTCATGCTCCAATAGCAAATAGCTACTTCAGGTAACTATGTGCTCCATGAGGCACATAAAGCTTATTCATAAAAGTACACAAATGAAACAACTTTGCCGTCAGTTCAGTCTCTGTGGATAACGAGGAGGGTCTTGTAACAGGCTGTGACAACCACTGTCTAGGGAAAGAAAAAATAGAATTGCTAAGCGCTCCTGCTTCTTTCCTCCGCAGTAAAATTAACATGACTGAGTCCAAAGCTGAGGAAAGAGGGAGAAAGAAAAAAGGGTATTTGGGCAGCCATTGCTAAGGCTCCCCTGTTGTGGTGCCTGCAAGCACTTAAACCTGACAAAGTAAATGCAGAGCCCTGCAAAGGGAGTTCAGAAGTTGCTTGTGAGGGCTTTACTGTGCAGACCCGCTGGATGTGTTTTTCCACCTGCCCTCTTCAGGCAGAAACCTTAGACCTCCATCCTCCAAACACTACAACTACTTCCCACCACCTTCCCACGGTACCCATCCGCTCTCCGCACAGGCTGGGGAGAGCGAAGGGACTGCGGGAGCTGCAACACAGAGCACCCTGGAGATCAAAGAGCACAGACTTCAGCTGGAATCCCTAAAGGACGCATTCTAATTGGCTTAAATAATGTTTCAAACAGGATTTAGAACAAAAATTAATTTCCTTTAGGGTACAGCATTCACTCTCAGGGCAGCCCAGCCAGTTTTAAGCATGCTAACAATGTTGCAGACCATGCGAGCCAATGGAATAAGCTATATTTTCTCATGGGGTCCACAGACTTGACATTGTTGTCTGTGCTAGTGGGGATGAAAGCTTAATTAAAGATCTAATCTGAACTCTGGCAAACGAACTGCCTTTGGATTTGAACTACAGCAGATGTGCTTCAGACAAAGGTAGGAAAGGATAAACATCTTCAAGGGGCCCTAAAGCAGCATATTTTGAATGCCGTCAGTGCTGCCTTCACTGAATACTGAGACTTTTTCATGAAAGTCTATGCAAAACAACACTAAAGGCTCAGTCTTGTTTGCGCATCGATATTACACATATTGCCTTACATCTTGGAAAATCAGCTATTGTGCTGCCACAGTCATACTCCTTAGCCATTTATTTCCCATGGATACGTAATGAAGCAGAGGGTTAGGTCCAGCCCCACATGAATAATTGCATCGCTTTAGCAAGGCTGGCACAAAGAGGTGACCGTTACAGCTCCTTGTACAAACAGGCGTGCTGTGCTCTGCAGCACGAGGGAAGCTCCCCTCATTGGAATGCAAGGGTACTTCAAAGGATCTTCTTTTAATTTGCAGCTGAGGCTCTACAGTAGCCTTGTTAAGATCTTCATTAATCAAAATTTGCTGCTGCCCTCCCCAGGAGAGAAGAGACGAACACTCTGCAGTACCACAAGCAACTGTTGCAACCGGAAGGACCTTGATTTAACGTCGGCAAGAACTTGCTCAAATTATGGAAGCCTAATGGTAAAGCTGTGATGTGGCTGTAGCAGGAACAGTGATATATGGGTGCAAAACCCCCTCAGAAAGACCTTTGCACTACCTTATACGGGGAATGCATCATTACCGGCCTTGAGAGGTGCTGCATGGTAACCTTAAGATCTGCTTGAGGCTTCAACCTGCAGCAACATATAAAGATGTGAACCTATCTTGTAATAATTCAGGTATCAAAACAGCTTAAGTGCAGCAGCACATAGTTCCTTATGGGCTAATTTAACATGCTGCTTAGGCTGCAGAGCAGATGTTTCTACCAGCAGCCTTCATTATGACCACATTACACCTCAAATCTCACCAGCACCTAGAATAACCCACATGGGGAAGACACAGGCATATCGGTGCCCTTCTTCAGAGCTGTGAGAGTTTGGAAGCTGTGGCACAGTAATGTTTGCAGACAATGCAGTAATGCAGATGCAGTGCCACCCTACAGAGACAATAAAACGAAATATCGAATAGCTGCTGAGAAAGTTAATAGCAACTTTAGTGCACTTCATCATTTGGGGACCAATGGAAAAAAAGGCACATGATTGTGCAGTTAGAGTTATTAAATAGCATGCACACACATACTTGCACCCCACTAGGGTTTGCTCAGGCAACTTTTAATCCTGGAATTCCTCTACTTTTGAATGCTCAAGGTGGAATACTTAATATTTCGTTCCTTTAACACGAACATGGGAGAGAAGCGTGGAAGTCTGGCTGTAAGATAATATACATCATTAAAAAAAATTATCTTAAAGGGGTATTGGACTATAACCCAGATTTTAACGTAAACAGTGTAAATAGATACATTTTGATAAAATTAAAGTCACAGAACATTTGCCAACATTATCTGACAATTACAAACATGCTCTGCAGTTTTAGTTTTATGCAGTATGCTGTAGTAATGCTTTCATTTTGGAAAAATACTTTAAAACAGCCCTCCACTGGAATAACCTTTTTCCAGCTGAATACATTGTATGGCAACTATAGGCTGAAGGAAGAACACCAGTTCAAAGGATATTACACTCACTCTATTTTTCCAAGACAAAACTTACTAATTTACCTGCACTATAATAATAATGATGATGATGATGATAATGATAATAATAATAACAACAACAATAAATCTCACCACGTCCAGTATTAGTTGTATGACCTCTGCCAGGGAGTCTCCTGTCAAGCGGAGCCTGTTCTTTCATTCTGTTCCAGTCAGCATCACCTATGCTTAGTGGCTTCCACCCGCAGAGGTCAGTCGCAAAATCACATATAGTGTAATTAGCTGTTGTAAGAAGAACAACAATAAGAGAACATTAAGTTGAATTTCATGCAATGGTTTAATGCTGCAACTATGACTAATTTGTATTTGGATATACAAGGAGTCTTAAAGAAGCACTGGTATGGTTCGCTGAAAGCCAGATTATTTAGATGGACAGAAAGTTCTAGAATACAGGTAACAGATCAGGCAGGCCCTTCCCTTCTTAATCAAACTCAGAACCATGAAGGAAACCACCTGTAAGAGAATAAACTATATCATATTAAAGATGAGACCTGTACATAGGCTGCTGATAGATTATGAAAGTAATATATATTTTTAAAAGATGAATTCTACTGGAAAGTTAATTATGAATGTGTGGAAAAAATCAAATGTATTTAGTGCTTTAAATACACTGAAAACAAAGAATACTTAAACTTTCACTTAATTTGTTTTTGAAAATGAGATTTAAATTTATGAATTATTTAGGTCTCCTAGAAATTTTTATTGCCAAGTAAAAGACCATTTTCTCAGTCAGTATGGATTAGACCAACTTAAACTGTAACAGTATCATACATTTTTCCATTTCTTGAGTGCAATTAATTATTTTGATAAGAAAATAGTATAATCTGAGAGTCTTCTTTCCGAGTCCAGAACAGCTTCACAAAGCACTACAGTTAGCTCTTTGGGTCACTTATCACAGTTGTAAACATTACTTTTGAACTGTACTTGGCACTTTCTAGACTTCATGGCACATTTATCCTATCATATCAGCCTCAGATATGGTTATACATATTACTCGAATTTTCAGATTGTACAAAACCAAAATGAAATGCATCTTTGCTGAAGCACCATGGCAGTAGAGCTCCATAGTAAAGGTCTTCCTGATATAAAGAGGTTATCTGAGCAGTTAAATCTTAAGGTACAAAATAAATCACAGATATCGGTACCTCTTATCTGGATTCACTATATACATTAAAATTCAATGGAGCATGCTTTTCTGTTTAGTGCAGTATATTAGTTAAACACGAAACTTGGTTAACTTATTTAATTACAGAATTCTCATGCTTTTGACAAGGTACCTTGTTAATTAGACTTCAATTGCTAATACATTAAGGTAGAATATGCAAATTGATATGCAAGACTAAGCTGTTTTGCTGTATGGTAATTAATACTACGTCTAGGCATTGTGCTTTCCTCAGCTAAGTAGTCTTGAGAGAACCAATGTGGCACAAAAAAGCAAACATTCTTTACTTAAACATCTCTTTCCTCTGGCCTCCCTAAACCCTGGTAAAGGTCTTCTGTGTAAGAAGCTGACTGCAGTGGCTGCATAGTAATATCCCAAAAGAGATCAATATATGACCACAGAGACACAAAGAACTTACTCTGTTGTATACTAAGCAACTAAAAACCTGATCCTGGAAGTAAAATGCCAGGCTAAAGTTAAAACAATGGTTTAAATATGAAAGAGAAAACAAAATGGTACTAATGATTAGTATTTTACAGCTGAATAAGGTATTTAGCATGGGATTATTTTTTTTAACTATTTTCTTTTAACTAGAGGTACTTAGGACCATGAGAAGAATTGTTATCACAATATGAAGAACAACATCTTTCATGTACCAATGACACCAGATCTGTTGTCATTTAATGTGGCTCAATAGCAGGCTCAGGGTTTTTCATGGGCTCATAGTGAAAACTGACTGTTGTAGCTGCATTTGGAAATCAGATACTAAAAGAATTGGCAAAGCAGCAAGGCTATGATCAGACAGAGCCCATCACTACCTTTGATGGTCAACAGGAAGAGAGGAGTCTGGTGTAATCATTATTTCTTACATTGGTAGCTACTAGTACAATTTCTTCTAACACTATGGATTTAGAAAGAAATGTATTAACATCATCTTTTAGGTTGAATATACAAGCAGTGGGGAAAAAAAAAAAAAAAAAAGACATGCACACACAAAACCATGCAATTCCAAATTAAATTATTTTGCCCAGTCATTTTTTTGAACTTTATTCAAGTCTGAACACAATTATAAAGGTAGGAAGAACATTCATGGTAGTGTGCTTTTTAGGTTTGGGTTGGTTTGGGGTTTGGGGTTTTTTGGTTTTTGTTGTGGGGGTTTTTTGGGGGGGGTGGGGGGAAGTGGGCAATAAAAAAATGCAGCTCCAGTTCACTAAATGTGATAATGTTGACTGTGATTTAGATGTTACTATTTTTTTTTCATTGCACCTGTCATTTAAAAATGACAAGATCTATATAAACATCCAGTTGTGCAGAGACACTGGGCCAGAGTAATTTCTCAAGCTCAAGTGTTCCACCATATGTAGTTTCTAGAAGTGATACTTCATTTTTAAAAGTATTAATATGTTAGGGAACAGCTAGCCTATAAATGTGAGCGAAACCGAATCATCTGAGTTAACAGTTTGACTTAAATTTTATCCCTACTTAATTCTAAAAACTTAAGGGATGCTTGTGAATGTTTAATCAAGCTTGAAAAAAAAAGTTCTGTGCTTTGGCTGAAACCCAAATGCAAGTGAGACAGTTTCTCAGTGTATTTTTTCATTGCTCAAACATTAATAAACTTTGAGATGCTCCTTTCCGGTCAAAACAGTGCATAATTTTTATTATTCACAGGATTTTTCTAAGTTTTTAGTTGAACCTTCAACTGATTATAGGGAATGTTTCACTATCCACAGTTAGAAAATAAGTGACTGCACAACCTATATTTTTTGAGGATTCATACTGCAGTTATGCAAGTTAAACAGACATAAAGCATATTTCTGGTATATTATGTCCTTTCCTACTGCACCTCTTACCGTCAGAGCTTATGGTTTTTATTTCACTGCAAAGATTTCACTAGATTCAAACTGCAGAAAGATTTTCCACATTACAAAAGCAAAACTAGTTAATTCTCATTTTTGGATATTCATTTATTTTATAATTCAGCAAAACAGAAAGGAAATGAGAAAGGAAACAACAACCTGCACTCATTTAAATAACAAGCCAAATTTGAAAAATAATCTTTTTTTTTCCTTTTCACGTGGGTATATCAGTATATCTCAACTAGTCAAGAAGTAAATTATTATACCAGTTCTGCAAAAACAATGACTCTGGGATGTAACCAGGAGAAAAAAAATGTTCCCCTAACACATCTCCTCAAATTTCAAGAAATAAGTGAAGCTTACTAAAGCCATAAAATACACTGGAAAGATTTTTCAATTAATATGAACCATTTTTCTACATGTTTTTTAAAAAAAGAAGCAGGAAACAAAGCACATATTCCAAGAGCACTGGGAGGTTAGATGGAAATGTTTTTTCTTTGGCTAGCTTGCTCTACCTATCCCAGCTCCTCTTGATCCTCCTGAGGGAAAAACAAAGCAGTCCTGTCAGCTGGGCTGGGTTACCAGCCAATTAACATTGCTTCAACTTTGTAGCCTTCAAGTGGACAAAGCTTTTCAATCCTACTCTGGCAACTCAATCAAATGAACACAAATGGGGACACACAGCTTGTCCCTCCATCAGGTTGGTGTTTCCCTGACTAACAGTATTGAACGAGGAGAGCTGCTGCCCTCTCTCGGTGTGGCAGCACCCCAACTCCTATGGAATTTGGGGTATAAACTGTCTGTATGATCAGCTACCAAAGCACTTCTGTGCGATTACTTTGTCATTAATATTTTGTCATTTCTGGCTAACATTTCATGTGTTCTGGGAAAGGGAAGGGTTACGCATATACCATCTTACTGACTATCTGTGCACATTCCCTACCAGTTTGTGATTATCTAGAATTTGTTAAAGGATTCATGCAGAAAGATCGCAGATGGCCATAGGTCATCTAGCCTGAACTTTCACATGTCATAAGTCATTAGACAGATCTTTCATAACACGCTCCTCCCTTAGGTGAGATGGCCTCATCTCCTGAAACTGCTCGGTTACCTTGCTTAGGGTTAAGAGACTGGTGGTGTTAAGAGAATCTCATGTCGACCTTGGGTCTCAGAGGTACACTCACTTTGAGTTAACTGTTCTGGTGAAACACAAAGGCAATGCTATACAGTGTTCATAAGCAATGAAGAAGTCTGTGAAAATAATACGGGTGCAGCTTCTTTTTCTCCACATGAACATACAAGATTGATGGACAGATCCTGACAATTCCAGACAATTAGTGTGTCACAGGAAACACATAAACGTGTAGTAAAACAAACATTTCAGACTAAAAAATGTTCTTTCTACTTTAAAGTTGAATGGTAATATAATGATTTACATATGTTTTCATCTGCTGTAAAAGGTTTCAAGGATTTGCAATTGTAAATTGCTATACTGTAAATGAAATGCAGTAAAAAGTGCACAGCTTTAAAATTATACAGGTTTCCTTCATTCTACATATTTTCTGTTCATAAATTATGCAAATCCTATGAAAGGCTGGGAATATTTAAGCTAGTACTAGAGATGCAAAATTAAAACCAGAAGAGTTAGACAGGTGTTTTAAGGAAGATTCTAATTAGGCTAAATGGAAGGTGATGTTCTATCAGAAACAGCTGTAGGATGTCCCACCCTGCAATCATTTTGAATCTACATGAATGCTGATGAGTAGGCAATTTCCAGAAACACTACTGTGTCAAACTGTGATATCACTTGAAAATAGCAAGCACTTCCTAGACTTCTTGCCAAGTTGCTAGGATTGCTAGCTGCTGATTCATTTGTGACGTTTTTATCCTTATTGTGTCTGTTACATATAAATAATGTATAATAAGAGTAAGTATAGTGCTTGAAATATTTGTTATTTGGCATGACATTCAGTGAAAAACTTTCTTTATATTAGGTAGGAAATAAAGAAAAGGCATCAGCATAAAAGGGGTCTTTTTAATCCTTCAAATTATTTAAGTACTGTATCTCGCTTTCTCTGTTTTGAATCTATGAACTAGGTTTTGATAATTTATTGTCAGTCACTGTGAAATAAGAAATTTAGAAGTGATCTCAGATAAGTGATGTCAAATAAGACATAATGAAAATGTAGAATTTAATACTAAAAACATTAATTTCATAATTTGTCACTTCATTAGATCCCTTGATTTCAACAAAACTACTCAAATAAAGGTGGTTAATCATGTGCATAAGTGTTTCCTACACAATTTCCTAAATTTTTGAGACTTTTAAGTCTCATATACTTAAATATATATTTATATAAATGGGCAGAGATTAAACAGAAAGTTTAAGAAGCATTGTAAATCATATATGTATTTGTTCTTGTAATAAATTGTGTTATTGTAAGACCATTCATGCCAAGTTAACATAAGCAAATTGAAACATTATTTTTCTTTCCCCATTATAACAAAGCAAAGAAAATCCACAAAGAAGGAAATCCTTCACATTGCTAAGTATCAGCTGTCTGCCTTTGCTTTCATTCAGTATGGACATCTGTCAGCTCTTTCAGTACATGAGAGTACTTCATCAAAGGAAACTACTGAGGATGAGTCCGAGGATAGGTGCTAAAACATCTAAAAGAATAGAGGCTAAAATATGCATTATTGTACCAGATAGGGATTTTTACTGAAAATTAATGTAAATAAATCTAGTGTACTCTAAATATCACGGAGGACAATTTCAAGATCATGTGGAAAATGTACATAATGGGAGGAAAAGAACAAAGGACAGAAATAAAGGATGATTTTCCCTTTCCCTTCTCTTTTGTTCAAGACTGCAGAAAGTGTCAGAAAGATGAATCTTCTAAGCCGACCAAACTGCTGAAGAGCTAAATTCCACATTTAGCGTCCTCTTTCCTGAGAAGGAGTGTGTGAAGTGTCCAAGACAATATTAGCCATTAAAATGGACCAACTTTAAAAACAGTTATTGTTATTTTAAAGATGGCTTTTTTTTTTTTTCTTTCTTCTCAGCCAGTAGTCAAAGCAACATGGAACTGCTATGGGTTACTTATATTTTAGAAAAGAACCTTTTTTCACCCTTTTTTGGGAGGATGAGTATACTTTTGTGCACTACTCCAACAAAATGATACATCTTCAACCTGTGAATGCCTCGACACAAAGTGAAGCACACAATCCCTATGTCCCAGGTTCAGCTGAGAGTGGTATTTTCTTTAAATTGAAATACACTAGGAGCTAGTAGAGAATCAGTGCCACGTGGTAAACCAAAGTTATCTGCAGAGGCAGCAGCAGACAGTAGAGCACTAGGCAGAGCTATTGAAGAGGGTTTTGCACTGGCTGGGCCTCTGTCAGTCCTTGCCCCAGCACCCTAGTTCTGGAGATGCCACAAAGGATGGTACTGAGACCCCCACACCGTTCTGACTTTTCTTTCTTCTGCCCACTCTCCAGTTTTTCTGACCCATCCACATGAACATGACAGAAGCAATATTCTCAAGAGAGAGTCCACTGTAATCTTTCTTTAACTCTAAAATACTGACTATATCTAGGTTATTCGTTAATCTTTTGGTTGCCCAATGCCAATGTCTGGCGTCTGAGGCCCAGGGGTAAAAATAAAATAAGAAAGTATAATGCACTGCATGCAGAATATAATTGCCTGTGTTTAGAGTTATCTTTATTTTCACTTTGTGTAGTACTATTAACAGCTACCCTTCAACTGTGACAATTATTTTCATCCTCCTTTTAAACCTTAAAATTATTGCTCTATATTCCCAGTCATTATTCACCACAATTCCCTCACATTGTTACTGAAGTGGGAACACTAAATCACTGAGAAATAAAGTCCAATTTATAAAGTATTATTCACTTCCATTCCATTCCTCCTCCTAAAGAGTGTGAGAGGACTCTCTGCACTCCTACCAGCGAGCACACAGAGCTAGCAGCACAGGGTCAAGTCTTGTAAAAAAGGAAAACAGATCTCAGAGAGGGAGGCCCTACAGACTTTAACATTGGCTTAGATTCCACACAGAGATAAAACAGTATAAACCTTCCTATTTAAAATGTTATTTCAACATCTGCACATATTACTTGTTTCAGAGATAGCTCCTGCATGGTTATTTAAGTAATTGAAAAGATTAAAGTTTCAGGCTGCAAGTTAAAAAAAAAAAAAAAAAAAGCTCGTAGTCACCAATAGTTCCTAATGTCTTCTCAAGAAATTAAAAAATAAAACATTATAACTATTCTTCAACCTGCTATCTTGAGTGACACACAGAATTTTAATTCGCACCTCTCAGCAGCAATATATATCATTACCAATATCTTAAATATATGCATATTTTCATGTGCAACACACATTTAAGTGTTACTACCACAAGCAAACATACGTATAGATGTACACTGTATCATATTCATTTTAGAAGTAATAGGGTCTCTAAAGCTACTTTCACATAGAGATCTAAAATGTTTCAGAATTATCATAGACATCTTCCTGTAATTTTAATTATTTTCTTTTACTCTTGATTGTACAGTAGAAACTCTGGCTTCTAAGCAAAGTTGCCTTCAATTGAAAATATCATGAGTAAGATCTAGTTTCTGAATTGTAGCCAATTTGTATGGTGATTTGTATCACCATGCAAATATCATGTCACCTAATGCATTTTCTGACAGTAACTCACAGATAATCTAAAGTAGAAAAGCACTCAAACAACAAATCCCAAGGCAGATTTCAGTACCTCTCAAATTAGGGAAGTAGAAGTTATAAATGTTGTACACCGGGAATACATTTAAGCAAAAATATGTGACATGTTGCATTTCTACAGATACTTAAAAAAATTACTATTTGGACCCAAAACATACTGCTAAGGCCAGACAGAAAAATAGAAAGCAATGGGCAGAATAAAAATGCATGGCGGAAAATGCTATGAACATAGCATTTATTATTTATTTAGCATTGTCATAGCCTGTACATCATTATATATTCTGGGGGAAAGAAACATGTAAATAATAAGTTTTCTAGCCTTTTGTTGGATAGACCTCTTTAGGTTTTGCGGTACTCTTGAGCACAGTGTCCTGTGCAATGCAATTGACTTACAGCAGGCTGCTGGATCCTCATCGCTGCCATCAGAACAATCTGGGTGAGAGTCACAGGCTGATCCAGGCTCCGTGGATTGCCCATCAGTGCAGGTGAATTCTTCTAAGGAGCAGAAACCTGGTGGCTCTGATGGTGTAGTGTCCAAAAGCTGGATGTTATTCAGACAAATGAAACTTGCCCTGCTCTGGAGTGTTCCTTTAAACATCAGCTGTGGATTGTTACAATTAAAATATTTATATTAACAGAGAACAGAGAGAAACTGATTTTTTTTTTTTTTTCAGAAAACAGTAATGTTCTACGTGTAAAAAGCACTGCATACTTTCCATTACAAAACCATGACAGATTTTAAATCAGAAACTGAAAATTTTGTATGACTATCTCAGGTTGAAATCTCTGAAAATTTTCAGCTACAACAGTTTGACAAATTCCAAGAATGAAGGTAAGTAAAAGCCTATTTTAAAGAAAAACTCCATTGGCTAAAAAGTTGCAGTGCCTGTGTGTTTTAGAAGAGTGACCTGAAATGTAATATCCTAAAGACTCCATCTTCTGCTCTGAAGTCTCTTCAGAACCTCATTTTGCAGATGCCCAAGAGAAAAATTTTCAGTTACACTCACAGGTGAATAAAATGGGCTAGGGATGACCCTCAGACACCAGTTGGCACAGCATAGCTTAACAACTGATACCTGTTTCATCACTTAAGATAACATGGCTGCATCCAGTCTATGCAGTGGGATTGGTCCCTGCCTGCTGGTAACCCTTGAACTGTTCCAGGCACTGCCTGGGAGGTGGCCAATTTTCTTGGGTCAAAACTTTGCTAGGGACCATGTAAATGTTTTAGTTATATGGACTATCACATACCAATTTTGGGCCTGTTCCCTGGCCCTGCTTATTTTACTGCTATTGACTTAGACATAGAGATTCATGGAGCATTTGTCTCTCTGAGTTCCCTTGTGCTGACCAGATTTTGCACAAGCTGATTTAGAGCACTGAAGTTTCAGAAGAACATCTTTTGCTCCTAGGCACTGTGGAGCCCAGCTCTGCTTGTTCTCAAAGCAAGGAGATTACCCCACTTGTGCTCTCCAAGTTTCTTTTACCTGAGCTAAAACAGCAAACAGGAGGAAGCAAGCTTGGATTCATCAGGAAGATGAAGATAGCAATGAAAGAAAGCACCGAGAGACAAGAGCGGAAGTTGGAGGCACAAATCAAAAATAGAGTTGTGGGTTTTGACAGACTGGGACATGACCAGAGCACGAGTCTCAGAAAGTAGTCATGTGCAAGAGGGAGGAAGCACAGTGGAAGGAAAGCTGGACAAGAGTATCCACCAAAACAGAAGGAAACTAGAACAAGCGTGATTTGGGGCATAAGCAGAAGGGTCTAACACACTCCAAAAAGCCTGGGAATTAGGTTGGAGTGAAATCTCAAGAGGCATTTTTCCTTCTACGAAATAAGAATTATATACTTCATTATCTTCCACCAGAGAAAATTTCTTCAAAATAACAAATATTCTCCATTCTCTATCAGTTCAAACAGCAGAATGCTACGCTGAAAACATTACATAGTCATATAGTCAAAGATAGTATCTTTCCTCCCCTAAGTACAAGTGATCCTTGCTGTCTTTGTACAAGAATGCATAGTTTTGGCTTTCTACATGTATGCATACAACCTCAGCAGCCTTTTAGTTTTGTTTTTTTTAGATACTACAGATAGTATTATTACCCATCTGGTTGTTTATCCACACCTGTCCTTGTGGAGGAAAAAGAGAGACCAGCAACAACAGGTACTTATAACCTACTAACTTGCTGAAATGCATTCATTCTAATATATGTCAAAACGTCAATTCCAGCAGCAGGCTTAGTTTTTGTCCTTTCACACGGATTACATTTTCAGCTGATTGTTGAGAGAGTAAAATATGATGGTTATTTACACAATTATGAAAAATAAATGTAAATGTAAAATTACTTAAAATAGAAACTTGTAAACTTATTTAAGAATTAAGTAGTTGCAACTTTGTGTTCTTCTCTATGCCTGAAAATTCAGGGAGAAGATATTCTCTTCCAATTACCAGTTTAACAATTACTGGTTTACATAATTTCACTAAAATCCCACAAAAATCATTCACATCATCTCACTTAATAGCATTTACATTTAAATGACTTGGCAACACTTGAGATGGACTTGGATGGCTAACTAAAATGTGGTGAGATTTATATTTATTTTCTTGCATGTTATTAAAGACCAGCAGCTTCAACACGTGATGTTTGTGTAGATGTTTTGTTGAGCTATAACCAGAGCTTTACCCACATTGAAGCAATGAAGAACAGCAAGACCTTCAGAATATGTATCATTTTCATAATTTTTTAAGTTTCATAGGAGCTTTATAAACAATAAGGTAAAGCATCTTCAAAAAATTGAGCATGTGCCTTTTTCATTCATACCTTTAATTTTTCTAGCCTTGTTGGTAGCTGTATATCCACTTTGACCCATTCCTTCTTAGTCATGATGTTGGTTTCCCACAAGACATGTTCCTCCTGTAAAATGTAGAATATGACATTATAAAGCTAATTTTTGTTCCTCTATAAATTTTCAAGGCCATTTTTTGTCCTCGATCTTTTCATATCCTAGCCAAACTACCACTACATACAAAGTTGCTCTATGTAAGGAAATAGAGCTTCACATGCTCTTTTGCAATCTTTGCACTGAGCTCTATGGGAAAGAGAGGAAACAAGACATGTTTACTGTGATTAAACAGGTTAATAATGTAATTATCAAGAGTTGGCTTAGTAGAATTAAAGTGAATTAATATGTAAATTAAGCCATGTTGCTGCTGAATTTAACAGTATGTTTCCATGGTGCTCTCTACATTAGTTTCTTTTTCATAAATAACTGCTTATATTACATTGTGTTATAATTAAATTTAGTTTTCTTAGAACTGAATTTAGGGTCTGTCAAAGTTACCCAATCAACTGCACTAAAAACTTTTTTTTTTTTTTAAATCTGTAAAGCAGGCAAGCAGAGTACTATGTAACAAGCCCTAGTCATGTTCTGAGTTACCTCAGTCCCCATTTTCACCTCCTAAGGATAACAGCAAGAGTGCCCAATATGGTAAGGCTCCCTTTATGGAAGCACTCCGAGCCCTTTTCATTCAATAATCTGACAAAACCAGCTCATGCTTATTCTGCTTCTGGTCATAATCCTAACTGGAACATGCTGAGGCCAGTATAAAGAAAAGAAATGTAGCAATGTGAACTCCACATCCCTAAAGAAAGTCTTTTCAAGAATCAGCCCTAAAATAGAACAAAACCAGAAAGACAGAAAAAATACAGGAGAAGATAATATAGGCTACACATAACAAATAGACTTACCATTACAAGTATCAACAGTGAGACCCCTTTTAGGATACTGTGCAAAATACTGGTCATACCTTTTCCACAGAGGATATTACAGAATTAGAGGCAGTTCAGAAAAAGATGTGAAGCAGGATAGGAGAAATGGAAAGTCTCCTGTACAGAGAGAAATTGAAAGGATAGAAACAGTTTACCTTACAGGAGATGAATAAAAGGGGATATGATAGGTATGTGAAATGTTATCAATAGTGTAGACAAGGACAGTTATCTTTTTTCCTGTCTTGCAATATAAAAAAGAGGAAGAAGATGCTGTCTACTGCTTGACAGACCGAGAGGTCTGAGCCAGCAGAACAACACTGATATGGATTTGTGATGAGTCGCCAATTACTTATGCTCTTTTCCTACCAAGGCTTCAACTGTTATGACATATCAACAAAGCTGGAAGAATAAATCTCTATTGAATATGTGTTCAAAGATCAGTTTTGGAAACTGCAAGACAGGCCCAAGCCAATACCCTAATTCCAAACACTAAATGACAAAAGAGGTCAAATTTGGATAAACCACATGACATACTTGATTTCAGAAATAAAAGTCAGCTGTGAGTTTCTGCATCAGTGTAGGATAGAAGTATTCGTCAACTTGTTCATGTCATAGATAGTCAGCAGAAGTCTTTCAACAGTGAGGACACTTCATTCTGTATAAAACTTGCTTCATTTTACTAAATAATTTAGCTTCCAAAGAAAATCTATTAATGTTATTAACCTACAATAGCCCCATGTAAGACACAGAAAAGGATGATATGCTAGGACCATACTGCATGGCAGGATAAAACCATAGCCTGTGGTTAAGTGTCTGTTTTTATAAATATTTTAGTTAATGTATTCCCCATACATGCATATACAAACCCTCCAAACACATTTATAAACCTTGTGGGAACACTTTACATTTGCTGTTTATTTGATTGGATGCATCTAGATACTGTAATTTTGTTCACATTCAATTAACAGCTTAGATACCCATCCCCATGACCATCTTTCTCCCAAATTTATTTTAACAAAAAAACACTTGTAGCAGTAAACTTGAGTTTTCTGTGTATGTGCCAGTAGCCAGACCTTCTAGGGCTGTTTTTTACACTGAAAGTTGTAAATCACTTCAGATGCAACAACTTTTTAAACTGGCTTTTCTTCCATGCAACAGACGTTACCCTCTTGTTTTATACAGCTCTAATAAGCTAATAATGCTATTTCCCTTCCTCACAGTGTTTTCTCTGTAGCATTCATCCTGCTTGTCAGATTCTTTTACCTCTTTGGTACAAATGGGTTAACCCTTCTAGCATATTCCTTGTGTCTCTAGCCTTCTTTTAAAATGTTGAATGTATTGCTTTTCCAGTACTTTCCCTCAAGATTTATTTTGGTGATGCAGGGGAGCAGTTGCTCAAAATACCTTCACTCTATTCCCCTTACTCTGATATATTATGATCTATAAACAATTTTTTGTAAAGCTAAAATGGGCAAGAATTGTTCCTTTTTCCTGCAATGGTGGGGGTTTTTTTTGAGATAATGCTACTCAGATTTGAAGGAAGAGACAATCGTGACTTTTTCTTATCAACTCCATTTATAAAATACAACTTTTTTTATTATTTTTGACATTTCTCTACAAATACATTCACTGCTGTGCAACTGCACTCATCATTTTGTCCCTGCCTCTCTCATTTCAGAGAGTAATTTGGAACAAATGCTTATTTGTTCCCCCACAATGATTAATGGATCCCCTTTAACTTCTGCAGAGGAGTGTACTTGCATGGTTTTTGAAAGTGTTGCTGAACACTTTGTCCTTTCAGCTAGGTTTCAGCTGGGATAGAGTGGATTATCTTCCTAGTAGCTGGTACGGTGCTATGTTTTGAGTTCAGTATGCAAAGAATGTTGATAACACTGATGTTTTCAGTTGTTGCTCAGTAGTGTTTAGAATAAAGTCAAGGATTTTTCAGCTTCTCATGCCCAGCCAGCGAGAAGGCTGGAGGGGCACGAGAAGTTGGCACAGGACACAGCCAGGGCACCTGACCCAAACTGGCCAAAGGGGTGTTCCATACCATGTGACGTCATGTCCAGTATATAAACTGGGGGGAGTGGGGGCCGGGGGATCGTCGCTTAGGGATTAACTGGGCGTCAATGAGCAGGTTGTGAGCAATTGCACTGTGCATTATTTGTACATTCCAATCCTTTTGTCATTACTGCTGTCACTTTATTAGTGTTATCATTATTAGTTTCTTTTTTTATATTCTATTAAACCGTTCTTATCTCAACCCACGAGTTTTACTTCTTTTCCTGATTTTCTCCCCCATCCCACTGGGTGGGGAGGGAGTGAGTGAGCGGCTGCGTGGTGCTTAGTTGCTGGCTGGGGTTAAACCACGACAACTTACAGAAATTTTAGTGCATTGGGGTACAAATATGCCTGCACATACAAATACCAGTTGAAATTATCTTTTGTTGTTTAATCTCCATCTGTTTTGTAAGCCATACAAGATGTAAAGATTAAGGTAAAAGGAAGTATAAGCCTATTACTTAATGGGAGGAAAGAGCAAGTAATGAATGGCAAATGATAAAGTGAAGTTTGGTTTCAGTTTTCACAGAAAAGTTGAAAATTTATCAGACAGTTAATAGACAATACTGTTAATATTTTATGTTAGTAAGACAGTTAATATTGCCAAATGTGAATGCAAACACAGACTAGAATAGAACAATATTACAAATATATATAAGCCAGAAGTACTGAAACTGGAAGGGAAACAGGAAAGGTTGCATAATGGAAGGAATATCTGACTATCAACAACTAACTCTGAGAACCCGAGGAGAATGTGTGGGAAACTAGAGAACTGGGAGAACAAAGGATATACATTACAGTTAAGGGAAAAATACAGACTATGCAATTATAGCTGATCAGCTGAAAGTTGACAACTCATAAGACACTGGAACAGATTGCTAACAAAAATCTTGTAAGCAGCTAGAGAATTAGAAAGTGAGTAACCTACATTAGCTGCTTCTGATGAGGAACAAGTCACATTCAGCCGGTGTAATCTGGTTTGGTTGGGTTTTTTCATTGTAAACAGACTTGAAAAAGTAGATATTACTTTACTTTGTTAGGGCTTTTAACATAATCTCATGGGACGCTCTTTAAGCAAATTGAGGAGATTTGGTACAGATGGAATTACTGTAAAGTGGGTATACAAATAGGAGCGTGACCTTATTTAAAAGAGGAGCTGTCAATAGTTTTCTATCAAACTACAAGGAAATGATAATAAGGCTCTGCATAGGTCTGTTCCAGGGCCTGGCATAACAATAGTGCTAACTGTTTGGAAAGTGGAATGAAAAATAAAATATAAAAAAAATGTGGCTAACACTAAATTGGGAGGAATTACAAGCACACCAACAGACATCATTAGAATTTTAAATCATCTCAGTATACAAAAACCAGTTTCAAACCAATAACACAAGGTTCAAAGACATATGAATCACAGTTAGGAAAGAAAAATGAAATGATCAATGCAATAGTACTGAATGAAGAGCAACTTTGGTAAACCTGCAATAAAAGAGGAAAAGCTGCAGATTAATCATGGACTGCAAGTTAAATATAAGCCAACAATAGGTTTCTGTTGACAAAAAGAGTTCATTTTCCCTATCCTTTTTCATACCCAAGAACAATTTAAATTCTCTGTCTTCCAACTGATGTCATAATGTCTATATTAGAAGACACATTCACTCATTTTGGCCTCTCTGTTGAAAGAGTGAGGAAGGCTAGGGATACATTTGCAACACCTGTGGTGCTTGTCCTCTAAGAACAGTACTGAAACTGTACGTTAAATGTAATCCAGTCTCCATTTGCATCAGGCCTGTTCGTGTTGAAACATAGCAAAAGTTATTCAGAGACCAATAAAAGTAGTAAAAGGGGGTGCAGGGAAACTGTACGGTACCAGACCATGCAATTGAGAGATTATTTTTAATGACAGCCTCCAGGACAGCAGCACTGTTGTCTTCCAGGGTCAGAACCAGCAGTTGTCTCTCACTTCTGTTTCTCAGTATGTGGCTAGCTTTGAAGATTCATTTGTTTTTCATAAACAAGCTAACAATTCAGTAGCAAAATGTGTAAAAGCTACTCCTCCTTTCATTTCAGTTTAACAAGTCTTAAATATAATTCTGTAGAGTTTTGGTTTTGAAGCTACAAGCAGAAGCTTCTGAAGGTTTCTGAAGTTTTTCTGGCAAATTTTGCAGTATGAGTAACTCATATCATCTTTAATTAAGTCTATGTGCAATAAATACACCTCTGACTAAAGGAGAAATTCCATAACTAAAACAACAAAGGGCTAAGAGCAGTTGTGGAAACAGAATGGACTGAACTGATATAATAATGTTGTAGTTTAACCCCAGCCAGCAACTAAGCACCACGCAGCCACTCACTCACTCCCCCCTCATCCAGTGGGATAGGGGAGAAAATTGGGGAAAAAAGAAGCAAAACCTGTGGGTTGAGATAAAAACAGTTTAATAGAACAGAAAAGAAGAAACTAATAATGACAGTGATAACACTAATAAAATGACAACAGCAATAATGAAAGGATTGGAACATACAAATGATGCGCAGTGCAATTGCTCACCACCCGCCGACCGACACCCAGCCAGTCCCCGAGCGGCGATTCCCCGCCCCCACTTCCCAGTTCCTATACATGGGATGTCCCATGGTATGGAATACCCCTTTGGCCAGTTTGGGTCAGGTGCCCTGGCTGTGTCCTGTGCCAACTTCTTGTGCCCCTCCAGCTTTCTCGCTGGCTGGGCAGGAGAAGCTGAAAAATCCTGAACTCAAAACATAGCACCGTACCAGCTACTAGGAAGACAGTTAACTCTATCCCAGCTGAAACTAGGACAAATAACTGCCAAAAACATTCTTCTAATGCATATGTAAGGAACTGTTTATCAATTAATTCAATTTAGGCTTCCAATTCTATGGGAACTCAAATGCCAGTTTTCTCATGGTTTTGAATCACATAATTTGCTCTACTTTCAAGGAAAGAAAAATCTTTTGTTGGGTCCATTGACACTCCTTAGGTGAACCACTGCAATCAGTATTCCTATTCTGTCTCAAGGTTGCCATGGGTGTCATACCTGGGAATTTATTGGCAAGTACTATGGCACAAATATCCATGCATTTGGACCAGAACACTGATTATGTTACAATTTCCTCATACAGTAATGGGTCATAGAAAAATACAACTATTCACTTTTATAAATGAAAAATGAGCAAGAGCCTGGAGTTGTTTTCATGAATACTTGAAGATACAGTGGGAAAGAAATAAGGTATGTCCATTACCTGGTCCTGTATTTAGACCCCTTGGTAGTGTTACACTTCAGGTTTTTTTGCATTTTACCTTTCTGAGTGAAGTGGATCTTTTTAAATACTTGTATTGTTGGTTGATAATAATTCAACTCCAACATCAAGATATGAGAGCCATTAACTTAATGAGACCAGCTGTACTGCTCTTGCTTTCATTAAGTAGCAGTACAATAGCATCAATATTAAGTTATTAAACAAGACACTCAAAAGAGAACATTCTAACTGCAGAAAGCCTCCACAAGGCAAGGGAAGTAAGAAAGATGGAAATAGTTATCATTGCTCAACTGGCATTTGTGTTTGACATGGCTATTTTATCTACTAATAGGTAAAAGAATAGGAATATTACTGCTCTAAAACATGGGCAAAGCAAATCAGGTGGCCAAGCAAGAGATTTCCAGGTATCCTGAGCCAGCAACTTTTGGTTTTTTCTATGTCTCTATAGAGAAAAGCACTTATTTTCCTATTTCCAGAACAGGAGGAAGGCTAGAAAATCTGTTACTATAGATTTCCCCCCTGAAATCACCAAATTATTTAATTCAGTAACAGAAGGGGTTTGTCCTTGAAGTCTTACTGCAGAACATTCACCCATCAAATTAGTTTATAGCTGAGATGGCAAATACCCAGGTTTTACAATTGCATAGATCAGTGGAATGATACCAAGCAATCGTTTTGCACAAACTAACTTAAGGGGCAAGCATGTGCTAGCAGGCATATTTCTTTGCATTTTGGCTGGTAACACCTGGGCAGCCATATCTTTACCCTTTCAAAATGAATGTGTGTTTCTTCTTACCTGATTAGTAAACAGTACCACCTTGAGAACACTGCTATCTGCCACGGAGTAATGAAACTGAAAACGGCAAATCTTGCTGGAGCAATGACACATGGAGCTGTTTAGATAAGCGCTTTTATGTAATGCGTTGTCATTAGCTTCTAACCACTCAAAATGGCCTGAAAAATAAATAAAAAAAAATTAAAAAGGTGCACTTTTTCACAAACCATTTTTTTGTTCCTGCAGTCTATGAAAATAAGGACTGCGTTCCTGTAATTAAACCACAGACCCATTCCAGCAACAATAGAATCTGATCATCATGCTGAAGATGTGACTTGGATGTCATGTAAGTGTTTCCTATTAAAAAGATAGATATGTATCTTCATTTGACTTACCGATAGCCCCAGCAACCAAGAATTACAGCGTTTAATAGTATCTTGAAGTTGTTACTTTGCATGTTAAAAGCTGTAAGCAGTCCCTTATTCAGCTCAGCCTCCTTACATTTACAACCATTCAATACCTAATCACAAATATATTTGGAAATGGCTTTCTTCCTTCTTCTGCTACAGTTTCCAGAAAATATGCTTTTTACAGTAATATTTCTGTAGATGCTTCAAAAATTAAAAAAAAAAAATAAAATAAAAGGAAGGTGACAGGGGCAATATTCTGCCTTATGGCTACAGGACACAGTAGCATCTCCACCTTATAATCAAGGCCTTTACTTCTCAGCCACAGTTGCTGCAACAAAACGTTGGAAGCATATTGCTTTTCCATCTGAAACAGAAAAGTAACTTGTGCTCATCTTGACCTAGTGCCCCTTATAAAAGCATTCCTACAGAGATCTAAAAGACTACTGCATCCCCTCAACAGTGTCTTTTATTTGTCAGAAATAAAAAGGCTAAATACTTTTTACTAAATATATCAGGTCTTTTTTGCCCCTCCTGAGTCACTGAATATTTTGCTGCCTTCTGAAGCAGCTATTAAAATAATAAACAAGGATTGATTAAAGGTCTTAAGTCTGCTGTTTCTGTGTTCATGTCTCTAAATACAACTTAAATGCAGATGTTACACAGATTATTTCAAGCTGAAGGGAGAAAATGTCATTTCACAAGGAAAATTATTTTTTTATAAGGGACCACATTCTTTTCCTTTTGTTGTCAGTTTACTCTTCATGTTATGCAATGTTTTACGCTGAGTTATGTGGTCACAATTTCATTGGAATTAGGTTTGTATTTTCATGCCACAGCCGCTAACCTTGACATAAGGAAACATTATAGATTTAACACAACATTCTGTTTGACAGAGATCAACAAAGCATCTATACTTCTATGTCTACTGCCTTGTGCAGAAGAGACATATGCATCAATATTGGAATTTACATTACTGGTTCTTTATCTAACTTCAGAATTCTCTGATGCCATTATAAAACTAACCAATTTTATTTTCTGAGCCTAATGATAATTAACATTCTCTTTGTTCCTGAATCTTTAAAAAGTGGGCAAAGTAGAGTTGACATGATTTTTAGATAAGAAAGCAAGTGAACAGCACTAGATAAACAAAAGTTCTATGAAACATCTAGAATGATTGTGTGTCCACAAGGGATGCTGACTGTTCTTTAGGGAATATGCTTTATGTAAATATTGTGAATGCTTAAAAGACAAATTGAGGCCTACTTTCAGAAAAGAAGACTCCAGAAAATCCTGTCCTGAAAATACTGATTTTATTATTATTATTTTATCCCTCTTCTCTGTAGTCTGTAAAAGTAGAACCATGTGAATTTAACTGCACAGGCAATAAACTATGCTGAAGTACTTACTTGTTTCCCCTCTTCAGGGATTTTTTTTTTTTTTTTTAATTACCTTTAGCCAACTTTTAATCAAGTAGCTTTCTAAAGATTAATGCTATTTGGAACGTTTTTCTTTCATTAGTTACAAATTTTGCAGCTCTTCTCTAAAGTCTGAAGTTCCTTCAGTCTAATACACTGCATAGCATATTACTGTGTTTATGCTCTGACCTTCTTTACATCTTGTTCTCTTGAATTTTCATGACTTTCTGTTTCTGAAGTGCCAAACTTCCCTATGTTTTTAGAAGTAGAACAGGAATCCCAGAAAAGCCACTTCATTCCTGTCAATGTGGTAGTAGGGCTACACACAGAGATGTGTGTGTTTTAATATCTTTCCATAAAGCCTTTTATTTTCCCCATGTGACTGCTTATTCAGGTTTTAGATAGACAGTCTTGTTTCTTCCAGTTTTGAGGAAAAATTTCGTCTGTCATAAGCAAAATCTTGGAGTCCTGCGGAAAGATCAGCCACAGACTGCAATGGAGCCCAACCAGAGGCAGAGCTTACAACTTACTGCTGGGTGTCTTCTTAGAGCTGGGGTGGGCTAGTGAACCTGCCTGTGTCCTGCTACACTGAAAACTCAAAGCCTATAAATATTTAGCTGCTTGGATCCATCTTAAGCATTTTCTGACTCAAATCTTTTGTCATTCCTTCTGCTTCAATCCATGGGGGTTTTTTATTTCACAAACTACACAACTTTGAATCTATGCTACTAGCTTTTAGAGTATCAACTGAGCCTTCAGTTAAAACCAAGCCAAGGAGTGGAACCTCTCCTTTTCTGACAAGTTCTCTTCCCCAGCAGAGAACTGTTCGGTCTCTGAACCAATCCCCTGCAACCTTCCCACACAACCATTTGAGGAAAGAGGAGGTCAAATATGAACTGCCATTGTTTCTACTCTTTGAAGGTGAATTTTCATGAACTCACAAGTCATGGATGAAATCTTGAAAAAAAAAAAAAAAAAAGAGAGAAAAAAGGGAAATGTAGTAGAATCACATAATCTAACGATTTGGCTGTTTTTTCCTGTTTAAATGAGGGATTTTTATCATTAGTTACCTGAAACGCTGGTTTTAAAAGCCACAGCACTTCCTTTGATTTCTTTTTGCATCTCATAATCTTTATTATGCAAAGACTTGATTTCATTAGTTTCTTATTAAAGAAGTGTTACCCCAGATGCAGGAAACTAGATCAATCCAATGTAAGAAACTATGGAAACTACATAGCATGCTGGAAATATCAGTAATGAAAACAGCAAAGTATTTTCTGAACAGTATTGCAGGGGAATATAAAACCTTTGTAAGAACTTTTGACACTAGAGAAATTAAGAGGAAAATTTATAGTGAAAGTGCCTACAATACAACACTGGAGAAAAGAAACAATAAAAGAACAAAGAAAAAAAGTCTGCCAAAGACAGAAAGTATTTTATTAAATTTAAGAATACCAGGAAAGTGCACTTATTCAAAGTCTATAAGCAATCCTTTCTTTATAAATATAATTGTCTAGACTTCTGCTTTATAATTTAGTTTCTTACCTGTCTTCTATTTATAGTAGTGAAAGCTTTGATCAAAATCAGAAATTAAAGCTTAGTCAAGCTCTATTTGCATTGCAAGTTTGAGCCCTCAAGCATGGCATTTTTGCAGTCTGCATACCATTTCTTTAGTTTTTAGAATTTTAGTTAATATTCAACCTCTTCATTTATGCTCAACAAATCTGCATGAATAGAAATACTGAATGTACTGAGAGGCGAGCAATCATAGTTCAGATTTTTCAATACTTTCCAGTGTTAATGATGAATTAAATTCTGTGTGTTGTTTTGACACTTATTTCTTCCCACATTTTCTTTTTTCCTTTATGACATGGAAACACAGGGAATGTCCCCAAGCAGTTGTGTCATATGTTCAGCCTACTCAGCTGTCTGTGCATATTTATACAATGCCCAAGCACCTAGACAACAGACATTTCAAAATGTATTCTGTTTCAAACAACATTGCTTGTGACCTGGTCCTGTAAAAAACACTTACAGAATTTCAGTATCTTCTCTGTTAGCACAATGTTGCCATAAAAGGGAAATCCATCCCCTTTACCAGCCCTTGAGCTATCATGTTAAGATATGGCACTGGTACGCCACCTTTCAGGGAGGTGTTCAAAATAAAATCAAATGAAAAGTCTCTTTTTTTTTTTTTTAGATATCCCAGTGGAAATTGAAAGGTGGTGTGACTTTCTTTTTTTTTTTATATATAAGATGAGAAAAAAAATCTACTTTATTAGTCTATGTGCTCTCTGTTGTACATAAAAGTTAACATGCAAAAATTCATCTCAACAGAGTGTATACACTCAAGCATTTTCGCTTGCTATTCCATTATAATTTGATTTATAGTTACTCAAGTGTGTTGAAATGCATGCTAAAATTTATTTTAAAAATCTTTCTAAAATGAAAACAATACCTAATCAATCATTCTGCTGCTATCAGTGAGATGTACTCTATTTCTGTGGGCTCAAAGTTCAAACAGTAACCTCCAAGCTATCACTTCTTCAAAGCTACATCACAAATTATGCTATTACAACTAGTGCTACTTAACTCCTTTGAAGGCAGTCTCAGTAGACGAGCCAAACACTTGGCTGACAAGGCAATTCCATTTCACATTACAACACTTAGACATTTTTATCCATTAAGTTTTCAAAAGCAGTTCCCATAAACCCATAGACAAGCACTACAGAGCGACTTCAAAAACAAGTGCTGCTCCTTGCTTCTGAAAATTGCAACTAGTTTTATTGTTTTCAAAAGTAATAAACTATTTTGTATAATAAATGTTTCTCTACAGCTCCTCTAATTAAAGGTTTAAAGTGAAATTCCTGACTGTATGCTCAAACATAGCACTACACAAGTAAAACTGCCAAGTGTCAAAACCAAAACAAAACAGAAAAAACACAAACAAGGACTGTGGGCTTAGATGGATTTAATTTAATTTCACCAAATTGTTACATAGATTTCATACAAAGAATTAACTGGAGAATAAATCAATTAGTAGTTTATATGGGAATTCTTACATTAAAATCTTTCATGTTTTACCAGCACGTGTGCTCACGGTGCCCTTCTAAATGGTCAAAGCAAAATAGGATTTAAGTACAAAATACTTACGATTACTTTTCACATTTTTGTTCGGTTTCTACATTGGGTCACCACCTTGTCCTAAAAAGCACTATATTCTTCATGAGAAGTAGTAATTGTGCACTAACTTACCTTTCCCACCTTCGGTATTGTTGCCCCAATCTTTCAGGAAGGAACAGGAGGCAATCTGGTGCCCGGCTTGCAGTCGTGCCCACGTAGCAGGCTCAGCCTGCTGACCTGACTGCCACTCACAAACGCCAAGCTCAAAACTGGAAGTCTGTGGTGCTAAAAGACAAAGAAAAACAATCACTTCTTAAGAAATCATTATTTATGAGACTACTTCCCATTAGAAACATATACTTATTAAACTACTTGATAACATTTCTGCCTCAGGTTACTTCAAAAGCGTTGTGTATCACTGAGTGCTGTCTTGTATTTCAGGCTGCCATCTTTAACAATGCTGTTTTAAAAAATCATTCCCTAAAGATAGATGCTTCCTTCAGAGCAATGGAGTGCTATTTATGTTAGCCAGTTGTTGCAACCTTCATGAATTCATTTCTGCAGAAGGAAGTGAATTGCCAGGAAACATAAAAAAATGACATGTCATAACATGAAATACCTATTTACTTTTCTAGATAATAGCTACAGGAAAATCACTTCTGAGAGGTTAAACTCAGCAGCATCTTGCAACAGAACGCCTCTTTTTAAAACCAAAAAGTTTCTGAATATGTCACCACATATTTTCAAGAACTTTTTAAGGGCAAATCATGCCTGACTAAACTAGGCGCCTTCTACAATGGGGTGACTGCAACAGTGGACAATGGAAGAGCTATAGATGTCACCTACCGGGACTTCTGTAAGGCCTTTGATAATGGTCTCCCTCAACATTCTTACTGTTAAATTGGAGAGATACAGGTTTGGTGGACAGACTGTGAGATGGATAAGGAATTAGCTAGGTGGTCACATCTAAAGAGTTACGCTCAACAGTTCAATGTCCATCTGAAAACCAGTAATGAGTGGTACCCCTCAAGGGTCTGTATGGGGACCAATACTATTAAATATCTCCATTATGACATAGTGGGATCAAGTGTAACCTCAGCAAGTTTACAGATGATACCAACTTGAGTGGCGTGGTTGACATGCCTGAGGGATGGGATGCCATCCAGAGGGACCTTGACAGGCTTGAGCAGTGGGGCCATGTAAACCTCATGAAGTTCAACAAGGCCAAGTTCAAGGTCTTGCACCGGGGTCAGGGCAATCATCACTATCAGAACAGGCTGGGGGATTAATTGATCAAGAACACCCCTGAAGAAAAGGACTTGGGGATACTGGTTGATGAAAAATTGGACATGAGCCAGCAACATGCACTCGCAGCCCAGAAAGCCAATTGCATCCTGGGGTGCATAAAAAGAAGTGTGACCAGCAGGTTGATGGAGGTGATTCTTCTTCTCTATTCTGCTCTTGAGAGACCCCACCTGGAGTATTGCATTCAGCTCTGGGGTCCCTGGCATAAGAAAGACATAGACCTATTAGAGTGGCTCCAGAGGAGAGCCACAAAAATGATCAGAGGGCTGGAACACATCTCCTATGAAGAAAGGCTGAGAGAGTTGGAGTTGTTCAGCCTGGAGAAGAGAAGGCTCTGGGGAGACACCTTGCAGCCTTTCAGTATTTAAGCAAGGGTTATAAGAAAGGCAGAGAGACGACTTTTTACCAAGGCCTGTAGTGACAGGGCAAGGGGTGATGGTTTTAAACTGAAAGAGAGTAGATTTACATTGCATATAAGGAAGAAATTTTTTACAATGATGGTGATGAGACACTGGAACAGGTTGCCCAGAGAAGTTGTGAATGCCCCATCATTGGAAGCTTTCAAGGTCAGGTTGAACAGGGCTTTGAGCAACCTTGCATCTAGTGTAAGACATCCCTGCCCATGGCATAGAGGTGGGACTGGAAGATCTTTAAAGGTCCCTTCCAGCCCAAAGCATTCTGTGATTCTATGAAGTTTGAGATGCCGGACTGTAGCTGCAAAATCTTGTGTAATTAACAATGGCTACAGAAAGAAAGGCATGATTTTAAGTGGGATTATGCTATGATAATGGAAGTTTCATTTCTTAATATTATTGCAGGGGAAAGGCAATCTTCTGGTTAAGAGAGAGTTTTAAATAGTAGTCAGGGTATTCCAGAGAAAACACGGAGATTCCCAACTGTATGGAAGAAACAATTTTATGTCAGTATATAAAGACATTACTGTCTACTGCATCTCCGAGTTATTGCATTATTCACGTTACTGACATCTCAGTGAAATGTCCTGTCCAGCTGATGCTACAAACCTCTCATTTCTTCCTTGTTCCAGTGTTGCATAAACACAGGCATTTTTTCCAAACCATGTGTATTAAGTGAGAAGAGCTTGTGGAAAACTCATTTCCCATGGAAAATGCAAAATTCTAGAATGGTCTAGAAAAGGATGGATTTTGTCAAATTTCCACATTTGAAAAAAGTTACACTCAAAAGGAATCAAGCTCTTCTTTAAACACTTTTTAATTATTGAAACAAAACCTTTTGATTAATTTTGCAATTTTTTAATTTAGTTGTAAATATTTCTGAGGGAGGCTGTTTGTTTTGACAATAATCTCAGTCTCTTGGGACAAAATACCTGTTTTCCACCTCTTAATTCTGCAGCATATCAGACAACAGTAAGATTAGTATTTTGGATTTTCTGACCCCCATCCCTGTAGCAGTTGATCTGAAAGACCCTGCATCTGGTTCTGCATCAGTGATACTAAAGGCTACATCTTTGCATTATTAGAATTAACTAAGGAATTGAGTTTGAGATTTTTTCAGCTGAAGTATTCATACTGGATTTTTGTCAAAATAATACATATATAATTACTCCAGTTTTCCAGAAAAAAATAGCTTTGCAGAGAAGGTATACCACTTTTGCATTAGAAGTGAGTTAAGGAGGACAAAAAACTCGTTCTCCCTTATAGCATTCCACTTTCATGCCTTGGGGCTTTTTGCCCTCACCCCTATGGCAAGATCAGAATGACAGTCTTAGAGTTCCTCACACATATAATTCGTCAGGAGTCAAGAGGGAGTTCTGCAAGGCAATCAGACACTTGGAGAAGAATATGAACCCCTTGAATAGAAGGTCTACTAAAGGTATAATTATAAGAGGATTTTGTATTACGCATGTTTTAAAGCATGACTTTAATATTTTCTATTTGACAGCTAAAATATTTTTTCTGCAGTACATGTGTATTTGTACAATAAAAAGCTGTGGTGGTTTTGAGTGATAACTGAAACAATTTGGCAGCTGTTGGGACAACTACAAACTGCAGAGTATCTTAAATTGCTATACTGAAGATAGGGTTTTGGTTGGGTTTTTTTAAATGCATGAAGTTTACTGTCTAGCAGAACTGGACAAAAGACTGAAGTGGGCAGTTTAGGAGACAGGGGAGGGAGAACAGGGAAGGAAAAACTCAAAACTTAATGAAATTACATTTATATTTAGCCATCACAGTTTGTATCAAGAAACTCCTGAAAGCACAAATACTTAAGCTATTTTACTCATGACCCTAAAAGCATAGTCATATTAATGAATACAAATGTACAGGTCATTTCTTACGTGCATTTACACTGGGATTGAAAATCATGAAGGGTATATTAAAAATGCAAATTTAACTACAAATTTCATGCAATTAAAGCGGTCTTCATTTAAAGTCTTCTTATCCAGACATTCCATAAGGACTAGAGAAAAAATTATTTCAAATTCAAACAACCATTAATCTGAGGTTTTGTTTTAATTATTGGAAAATGTTCAATAGTAAAATTCCTCTTTCAGGGAAAAAATTAAGATCTTTTGACCCTCTTTTCGGCTCGTGTGAGCAATTTAGATGTCACGTAATGAAGCTGATTTTCCTAACGGGAAGCACAGGAAAAGAACTGGCTTTTATTAGAATATACTTGAGGTACTTAACAGTGTGGCAGCTCAATCTGTACGTCACTTTATATACTTCAACAGCTGCCATGTAAGGCAAGTTTAACACCTAGATTTATAAGTTCTAGTGAGTATACCTGGTTTCCGTTTCAATTTTTTATTTTTTCATCTCTTTGAGACAGTATTTCATCTCTGTAACTGATTTTTTTTTCATTTTTGTTTGCTTTAGGAGCATTTTGTTTATGAAAAAATCCAATATATTTGTACAGAGAGATTTATATCCTCCAGTGGGAACTGGTTAAACAATTATATAGGTCGCTAGAATCTAGCAATGCATTTTTTTCCATTTTAAACCTACTCTTTCATCTGCAGAAATCCTCCAAGGAACAGAATAAAGTTGGGAGAATCACACATCTGTCCTCTTTTCATTGTCAGTTTCAAATTCATTTTTTCAAAGAAAGCATACTGTAAACTTACGTGAGTTCATAGGCAAGTGTGCCCAAAGTTTTAAATTAACATTGTTGCTCAGTTAAGTTGTACAGTTAGAAAACTACTACAAAACAGAAAAGCAAGATGGGCCCTGGCATGAAAATATTTGTAAAATATTCGCTTCTGTATTTCTCCATTGTAAGAAAGTGGAAACATGGAGAGACTTACATGACCAAGTTTAGTTACATGAAACTTAATTTCCCCAATATAGATCCCCTTTGAAATAAATAGGTATACATGCCTGCCTGAACCATTACGCTAGGCTTGGTCTGTATCAAACACTGCATTCCACACCTCAAGTTAAATTTAAAGACCAAACCCTCAGAGACAGGAGGTGCTCTGAATCAGGACTGTGCTCACCTGAGGATGCGACATAGGTGCCACAGTAGAATCTTCTTGTGTAATACAGAGCAGCAAGCAATCTGATTTATGCTAGGATGGGTAGTATTCCTTTTCCATGAAAATACATTGGGTTGAAAAGAGAAATAGGAAATGTTTTGCTAAAGAAACCCGACATGCAGGGATGGTCTGGCTGCAGAGCTGACTTAGCCTGACATTACAGCTCTTGGATGTAGCAGAGCGGAACAAAATAGCCCCACTACATAACTGAGGATCAGGACCTTCACACATTTAAAAATATGCACAAGTGCCTTGGGAATCTCCTTAAAGTCAGCTCCAAAACTTTTCCTGAGCTGGCTGAACACATCAATTCTTTGGCCAAAACCAGTATATCTTTTCTGCTCACTGAGGCCTTAGTGCTTCCTGGCTGCAGGAAGCTACATTTATACTGTACCAGATTTCTTAAGGTATTTATTGTCATTCTTTGTAATTGTGTTTAGATGTGATAAGACAGATGATGGTTTAGAGGAATGAAAATGAGCCAGATGAAAATGTGGCGTTAAGAAAGCCTTTGAATACCAAAAGGATTTCCTTTGTGTTTTCTTTTCTAATCCAAGGGAAAGACAAAGTAAAATGATCTGTCTCCTGAAAAACAGCTATTCTTACCACAGGCCAGAGAACATCCTTCACTGAACGTAATATCATCAATGGCAACAGTTTCATCTTGTCTCTGGGTCTCCACCATCCCCCAAAAGATAACCTGCCGAGATTAACAGCAAATCAACAAGAAATGGCATTCACCAGTGTCAGAGACAAGAGAAAAAAACCTTCCAAGATATGCCAGTCTAGTCCATAGAGTTTCTATCAGAAATCATGCCCTTAACAATTCTGCAGGATTACCATCCTGGTTTTTTTTCACACATCTGTGGCTTGTCAGCACAGATATGTAGTCTAATCATCTAACTCAAGAGTGAAGTAGCATTTAACAGGAAGGATCTGAAAACCATAATAAAATACATTAAAATCTAAGCAAGGATCACAACAGTTAAGAAATACAAAGGATTTTGTATTATGCTTTATCAAGCCATTATTCCGCCAGAGACTGGAAATGCGAACCTTTTCTGGTTGCTTTCAGAATTTATCACAGACCCAGAGCAGAGTCAGAGCAACAAACATCATCAGTCAGAAGTCTTTCATGAAGTTTTTAGCCAAAACAAACCTTAAGGAGTACTTATTCAACTGTTATTCTTCTCTAATGTTACAAGTGTATTTATTTTTTCCTAAGAGACTCTTCTATACACAAAAAGTTACAAATATTTTACATTTCCATCTTGAGGGCAGATTTCAACCTACATCTGTAAATGTAGAGACTACCAGGTTTTTTTGCAGTGATGTAGAAGGGGACTGATCATCAACAGTCCTTGGGAAAAGCCAACAAAACCCACATCAATCAAAACAACCCAACAAATTGATCATATGAATAACATTCTTAAATTATTCCCTAGCCACACCTTGGGATGTTACAGCTCTAGGCTTTTCCAGAGTTCTGGGGACACAATCTACCTAGAGGTACGTTCTAGCTCTTAATAGCAAATGTACAGTGTTAGCTAGATAATAAGTTTTCAAATACTAGCTTTAGAGTTCACAGGCAATGTTGTGCCTAATTTAAGAGATCATAGCAGAAAGCCTGCATTTATCCTATAAATTATCATCAAGAGTACAGTATTCCACTATACAAGATGACACAACCTAGCCAAGGATATGACCATTATGTTATGAGTTGGGGTTTTGGGGGGGGGTGTTTGTTTATTTGTTTTTCTTAAGCTGTAGTTGACCTGCACAAGAAGTCTGGCAGCCTGTAAAGTCAAACTATCCTGGCATTATGCAACCAGAGAGAGGTGTAATGTTATCTCCTATATCACCAGTGAGAAATCCAGGTCTAGTTGTTTTTTTTTTTAATATATATATATACACACATACGCGCATTTTTTTATTTATTTAACACTGCAAAGAGAAGAATGGCTGGTAACCACTTTCTCTGGCAATTATTCTATGAAAACCATTGTTAGTAGACACATGGACAACTGCATTTTTCTAATACAGTATTGTTAAGAAATACTGTCACCCCATGTGTTCATTCTTCTTTGATCACCTGTAGCACAATAGAAAGAATGCAGTTCACTGAAATCCAGAAATTTTGAAGGAACAGGGTTAATCCTGATATGTTTTTGTTTGAAATTCTTTTCTTATAATGATGTTTATTTCATTTCATGTTGATGCCTACTTGGAAAGAATAACTATGCCACACTAAATATTAATAGCATCATATCACAATCAATAATATGTTTATACGACTGAATTGCAGTACCTTGGAAATGTGTTAATTTGATTTGTTTCAGAAAACAATCTTTTGAACTGTTGAATGTTGCTGCAACAACATGTATAGTTAATATTATTTAATATCAAGGATTTGACAAATATTTGACCTTTTCACATTGATTTTTCATTGTGAGGTCAAAATCTAGTTATTAATAACTTCATTTATAATACATATTTATATATAGCTTGCAGTTAGGGCTTTATAGTCAGATTTTATTTTTAAGTGAGACAGTGATTTAGACAATGCTAAAGAGATGCACTCTCACTTTGCTGGTGCAAAATCAGAAGTGGCTTTAAGTTCATATGCCACTGGAGCACACAAAGTATTTGACAACATGTGTTTCCTCAAAACTCATGAACAGTTTGTTTATGTGGTCAATATAATAAAAAGCATAGATTTAAGAGGCTTGCTTTAAATGTATATGTTATCAATGTCTCTACAAAGAGCTCCTTGCTGACTGATGTTGTAGATATTCAACACATACTGGTATTCTGAACAGCTGGGGAAGCTTCTCCAATGACAAAAGAAAACAGCTATTTCTATTTAAAAGTGTTTGACTACAGAAGGGGAGTCAGGTGCCCTGAAGTATGAAAGGTTTACTACGGACTGAACTAGGAGCAGAGTCAGTGCTGCAACTCTGAACCTACCTCTCTAGAAAAGCGTTAGTTCTATTTTTTTCTTCATCATGTCTTAACTTCCCCACATGACAAAAAAATCATGTGAGATGCCTCCAGCTGCCCTTGGGTCTAAAAAGAAGGTTACCCAGGCTTTATTTGTCACAGATACCCATCTGCCCTCCCCTGAGGCGTTCAGTCCAATAATAACCAACCTGACTCCAATCCACATTTATGTGAGCTAGAAGTTGTTTAGTTTTCCCTTTCACATGAAGTCTAGAGCTCTTTCAGTCCCAAAATCTGTAATGAAAATGTCTACTTAATAACACTATTTGCTCATAACTGTAATTAATAAGTGCTGCCTGAATATGCAATATCTATGGCCATCAGAACAAATTAACACTGCAGCTCAATTAGCAGCAAGGAAAGCTGTAATGGGAATGTCGGTGGGATCTAAAACAAGCTGGGCTTCCCCCACAAGTACAGCCATGGCAAAGCCCAAGGTAAAACATAGGAATCAAGCATGAAGACAAAAGTGAACCCCAAACCCAGAACCATTTCCCTTAATGAAGTCTCGGAGACAGAAATCTGTTCTCAATAGAACAGAGAGAAAGTAGTTTGGGAGAGCAAACCATGATATAGTTCTCCAAAACCCAGCCAAAACAAACATACTGAGCTTGTCATGTACTGAGTAATTAAAGCAGTGGTAATCTTTGTATTTCAAAATTCCCTACAGGTGGGGATTTTTGAAAGCCAAAACCAAATCCCCTATCCCATAAAGAGCTAATCAAGCCTTTTTTTTTTTTTTTTTTTTTTAAGTAGGAAGAGACAAAAGTATTAAATAATCAACATCAAAATAAGCAAAGCAAATAAGCAGCAGAGGTTGATTTTAATTAAAATCTCACCTCAAATGCACTTGCAAAATTGACAAAAATACTCAAGCACTGTATTTCAAAGAGATTTCTACACCCCAAAAAAAGTATTATTTTCCCATTCATTTTTTTTCCATAGAAACTTTACTCATCAAAATTTTATCTTGAAAAGTGCCACAGGTAGCCCTCTAGGCTAAAGATCTTGCCCATTTGCACTTGTTCTTTTGATATGGCAAGTGAATTGCATTCACTTGTATGACCAGCATCTTGCGAGTTGTCACTGGAGGAAAAACATACAGCCAAAGACGAAAGTTTGCTCAGCTTCATCGTCTAGGTTTAGGGAGGTACTCAACTACATTTCTTTAGCCAATTGTAATGATTACTGCAGTAAGTTTGACAAATGCCTCTAAAGCTGGACTGTACCCATCAGCTCACTTTATAGAGGCCAAAGGATAACAAGGTTTGTAAGCAATAATTTAATTAGGATTTGATCCAGAAATTTAGAGGAAGAAGATGCCATATTATATTAACCATTCCCAGGTTCACTCAGTTTTCTAAATAATATGAAGGATGAAAAAGTAAATCTAAAAGTTAATCCTTCTGGTACAATCTCATATTGCTCTACATATATCGGGTAGAGGCAAGGTATTGACAAGTAACAACATTGATACTTGTGTTGAGTTAGGTACAGGTGTTTCATAACATACATTCTCAGTCAGGGTTGAGCAGGCAAGTATTATTTCAAAAATCCAGATCTTGTTGGATGCTTTAGCACAACATTACCTCTGCAAGTCAAGTAATTATGTTACTCATATGGTTTATTGAAATGAGGTTGTGCTTTCATGCCTTCAGGTTTGTATGCTAACCAACTCTTCGGAGTAACTACTGGAGGAGGAAATGCCTCTAATTTTCTTCTCTGCTCCCCACTTTCCCTCCAGTATTATGCATAACAGCAAATATACATCATCCACGATATTATAGCCCTAAGTTACATTTACTGTGCTAATGTTTTGTGTAAATGCACATGTAAAAACATTTAAATAGCCTATGAGACTTGCATTGTTTTTCAGCAGCTTTGAGCAAAATAAAACCATATGCATGTGCTCTGTGACAAAGGCTCAAAGCTACAATGAATAGTTAAGTACAGTATTTGTCATGTGAAGCATCCCTATAGAACAGTATCTCATAGTATAGGATGGTATTTCCTACATAAATTAAACCTTGAGTTTATCAGTACAGTTAGATTGAGGCTAAGGGAATACTGTATTGAAATTTAAGATCCCGAGTATATCACCTTTATGGGCAGGTAGATAATTTATGATATGATGAGACTGATTGTTTTATTTAAGACACATGCACAGTTTAAGTAATGTTTAGCATTAGTTTTAACACCACCAAGAGACAAGAAAAGGCAGTATTTGTTAAAGACAACTATGAACTTCCAAATGGCTTCTCTCTCTCTTACCTCATGCTAATGCTTTCCATTTACAAAATATTTAGGTTTGACTTATTAAAAACCCCACAATTTATAAACCATTTGACAAGTGCAATTTACAGTCACCTCAATTTACCAACCTCATACTTTTCAGTGCTATTGATTGTGATGGTATTTGCTTTCCACTGATTTTGCAGTTCTCCTGAAACTTGCCAGATGTTTGTAATAGTATCTTCAGAGTGCTTTTGAAGCCCCACCATCAACGTTCCACTCATTTGACTGATCCAATAATGAAATGTGATCTAGGAGGATGAAAAAGATCTGATTATTCCAGGGAAGTACTATGACAAACAATGCAATCAATACAAGGACTATGCATCAAAATACCTGGCAAATGTGTTCTTCATCATTTGGAAGGAAAACATTGGTCCTTAAAGTTGCAGAAGAGGATCGCATTTTAGAGGACAACGAGAGGAAATAAGCTATTAAAAGGAATAAAAAGAAAACTTAGAAGCTTGGAGAAAAGTTATATAAAATATAACAGTAAAACAAGAAGAGGCATACATACAGGTATGAATTATTAACTAAAAAGCCAACTAGAAGTTCTTCCCCAAAAAAGATTCATATTACCCTTGTAGCCATTGCGTGCCAAGCTTTTGTTCATATTAAATATTGACGTAGCATTGTTCCACATTGCTGTAGAAATTTCGAGTAGGGCTCGGAAATGTTTCATGTGCTGATGGCTTGAATACTTAATTAGTAAGTGCAAAATTTTGAGACAAAGTAGGACTAACTCAGCAAGCTGATCAAAGAGCTTAAACTCCAATTATTGAATAGATCACATGTTTCATGCCTAAACAACAAACTCTTGTGACCAACAATACAGATTTTTTACAACAGTTCAAGTCTTCAAGGAGGTGGTGGAAGATGGGACAGGAGGGTATGGTGTTCCTCTCTTCCACAGGACATGGGTCTGGTTTTTGCCTGCTCAGCAAATTGCCTCACTGCAGAAAGGAGGTCGTACTATCCTTGTACAGTCCCAATATAAAGGGTTGTCTTCAGAATCTCCACACTACCATTAAAGATACCATTATCTTTCCATGTACAAAAGAACTCCAAATAAAGCTTTGCTTTACTTGGAAGTATAACAACTCAAAAAGAGTCAGTGAAATATGGTTGTTGCTATGCCTTTTGACTGATTCTGTCTCTTCCTGACAATATTGTTTCAGATGTTCTAAAAGATGGAAGGCAACCACCCTATCTTAGGATATCAAATACTGCTGGTCAAAACTTGGCTCTTCCTGAACATGAAGATTTCAGAGACGTTAGATGTTACAGGATGCAAGGGCGGGGGGGAAGGCTCAACTTCTTTTATTAATTTTTTTTTTTCTTCCTTTCCATTCTCTCCTACTTCCCAAACTCCAAGCAATGTCAGGTAAATTGTTGCCCTCTGACATTAACATGTAAATGAAAGGAGAATTATGAAGGAGAAAAAAGCAAAGTGGCATTGAAGGAATAATAATAATAATAATAAAAAAAGTCCTGATAATAAAGATTACTACAGAAACCAAATATCAGAGCATGTGTAGTAAGATCTAAATACTTCATTTATAAAACTACCAACCCTGACCTCTTATCCTTGCATGCAATTGCAAAGTCACTGACAATGGACCATAAGACTAGGTCAGTGCTGGAGCCAGCTGAGCAATCCCCCCCTGGAGAAGCATTTTGCAGCCTGCTACCAGAGCTGTGGCCATGCTCCTCCTAGGTTTTAGGCCTTTCATGACTGCTCAGGCAGCACTTTCAGAGCCTGCCAGCTGCAAGGATATTCTTCCTACCCACAACAGATGGCTTGGTGCCTCAGCAGAGCTCTATCCCTGACTCCAATCTGTTTCATTTGGTTTTAAATTTCATAAAATTTTGAACTTTTTTCTTTCAGTTCCCTAAAGGTAAATGTATCTAAGACTCATAAACAAGGTCAGATTTCACCAGCCACAGGAATTTTAAGTCTTACACAGATTGGGCAGAAGTAGCAATTTTAAGAAATTCTTTGAACAGTGATTTTACATTAAACCTCTGCACAGATAGCAGGTTTCAATTAGTAAAAACAGGTTGTATTTTGTTTTGTGTGTTTTTTTAAAGTGGTTGTCACTAGTATGTTCAACTATATTTTCAGTGAAAATAAGAACCATGAGAAGAGACAGAGCTAAAAGACTGTGTTGGGTTCTTGTAAATGATTACATACATCTTCAAAGGAGTTCCATCTACCAAGTGATCTTTGCTCTTCTGCTAATGTGTGTGCAATTACTTACCCTGATGGCAGGAACTCTTCCTTTTAATACTCTGCTCAGTTGTCACCATACAATATAATTTCTGGTCTTTAAGCAAGAACCAACATAAAACTGATTACACAGTCTGTTGAGTCACCAGCAGCGAGAAAACTTGAATAGCTGCCATAAGGAGATAAATATTTCCTAGGCGATTAGAGCCAGTATTCAGAAAATGAAAGCACAGTTTAGCCATTCTCCAGGTAGAAAAGTGAAATAACCAAATACATCTAAATCTCCTTAGCCATTCAGTTCACAGATCTGAGTACACAGCCTCCCAGAAAGCTGATTAGGTACAGGTATTCAAGCTTTCTGTTATCTGATCAAAATAACTTAGATTAACATGACAACTGCATAGTTCAGACCTGGCAGGTACAATGGTGACTGAGCACCAAAAACAAGTCAATGGGATTATACAGGTGACTGAACAGTTTGCTTCCTCTGTAACGAACACTTGAAGTTGATGGTTCTCCATCCTTTGCTGGCTTTGGGTTTCTGCGTAGTGTTAAATTTTCCCCTCCCCACCAGTTCTTCGCAAGATAAGGGTAACCTTTTTTATTGGTTATAAGCAAGAATATCTTTCAGGTCTTTGCTACATCCTCATGCAGTGTATATTCCTGATAAAGCACAAAGCCTAAAAACTTCAGATAGAGCAAGACTGTTGCTTGGTTAATTTTGATTCTAGCCAAGAGTTTGCTATATTTTTATTCCATAACATTTGTCTTTTATCTGCTTCTTGATGGGAAGAGCTGTTATTATTTTAAAGATAAAGTGTTTCACAACTTACATACTTAAAATAAAACTTGTGTTTACGGAAAAAGGTTTGGTAGTTACTCAAATTTTTGTGCTACCATCAGTATAAATCAACATTTAAGTGCAGCCTTATCTCAGAAGCATAATATACACAAGGATATGCTTGTATGCTACACACAAACAAAAAATGAAGTTGTTAGAAGCACATCGCATGGATAAAGTTTCTTAATCACAGAGCATCATGAAAATTGTCAGCTGTGGAATAAGAACTTGCAGGAACATTCAGAGTGGGGTTTTTTGTTGATTTTTTTCTATGATAATTTTTTAAATTTCTGTGCCATTTTAATTTTGTTGATTTCTAAGCAAGTTTTCCATGCATTCACCTTTAAACCACCAATTCACATTAATCATTATACAGAACTTCTACCTGTTTGGTAGCTTACGCAATGTGTAGGAGGTGCTGCTTGCTCCAGAACAGTACAGATTTCCACACCCCCAGATAATCACAGTTTGGGAATGAGGTGAAAAACACCTAGGCTAATCAGTCTTACAAAGACACTTTAGTCCCACATAAGGTTACATTCTTGTACACCCTCCAACGCTGCATGCCTGCCTTCAGGTGCTTGCTCCGAGGGCTGCAGCAGCACTGTTTGTACACAGGAGAGGTGAGAGGAGGTGGGTGGAGAGAAAGGGAAAGAGAATAAAGGAAAATAAGGAGGAGAGGATTAAATGGTTTGGGGTGATCACTTCAACCAGCTCACATCTTTATTGTGAGATTAGATGTCCCCATCAAATTCCTTCCTCCTTCCTTGCTTTCTTACGAGCATGCCTTCTAACAGCTTTGGAAAGCAGAAGGCTTACTGCAGCTAAAAAAGTTGGGGCAAGGTAGCTAAAAAGGTATGAAGAAAATCATGTATTACAGAGTGAAGAAGCCAGGTTTTGGAAAGCAGGGTTAATTTGGCAATTGGGCAAGTATAAGGGACATACTTTGTCTGAGGACAGGGACCACGAATTACTTAGTTGAGGGACAGCCTTTGATGAGCAGTGGAATTGTAATAAGATTTAGAGAGGAGCTGGCTCAAACAGGCTATCAAAACTCTTCTGTCCCCAGATCCAAAGTCATCTTCTCTCAAAATATTTAGACCAGCATTATTAGCCACAGATAATAGATACACACGCTCCGGGCACTCACCTATCCAAGAAGAAACAAAAATAACATCTCAAAATGGGACACCCAATACTAATTTCTAAACTTTGCAACCATCAAGACTGAAATTATCACCCGATATCTCCAAAACAAGTAAAGGTCATTCAGGTAGATGAACATGACTCTTAATGAGTGATTACTTGCTCCGCCATAATAACAAGAATTGCTTTCTAGAATACTGTCTTTTTATCTGGAATTCTGCATTATTGTAATTACAATCACCCAGAAAACTGGACACAACTATTCAGAAAACATGCGGCAGAATACAATTGAACTATTAAGACATTAGTAAAATTAAGCAACTTATAAAATGGAGTACTATGTCATTTGTAAGAGCCCATGGTTCTTTCAAAGAACTTGAGGATTCTATGAGGATTCTTACCACTGTCATTCCCATTGTGGTCAGAGTACGGTGGTCCCACGCTAGACTGACCATTTCTTCTTATCCATCCAGGCTGTAAATTCAATTCATGAAGAGCTTTGCATAGATCAGTTTCAAAATCACACTTTTCACAGGAAGAACCTGAATTAAAGCAAACAAACAAAATATTAAAACATCAAAAACAGAAGCAAAGGGATATTTTCTCACCATTGCTTGCTATTTAATTAGCACAGAAAACCACTCTGTACAGCCTCCTAAAAAAAGTAAGAAATGTCAGAATTTTTAAATCATGAACAAACTGAAATGGGGCAGTGGAAGAGAGACAAGAGCAAATGAATATTGAAAAAAAAAAAACCAACAACAAAACGAACCACCAAGCCTTCCCCCTGCCAAACCAAACTCAAACCAGTCCATTTATATTATATCACTGTAACCTATGCTTTTCCCTTCACAAATATCTTTGTAGCTACCTACTTGTGGGAAACTGTCCAAGCTAGCATAGCTTACATGCAAAGGCTGTTCTTAAAATATATTGCAGCATTCAGCTAGAGAATTTCAGTATATCCTCCATTTATCCAGGGTTCTCACTTAGCAAAACAAAGACTTAACACCAGGAAATAACCAGACAGTAAAAATATTTTTTTTTATCCCACTACTGTTTCTTTCACCATTTTGCAGCCTACATTTTTGGGGAACATAGTATAAGTTAGTATCTGGGAACTTAGTGTAAGTATAAGGCCATTCCCAGAAACCCCCCAGGGCCTAATAACAGAAAGGTGAGGCTCTTATCATCTGACAAACTCCGAAGTTTGCCAGTGCTCATCACCTTTACTAAGCTGCTGCATAAAAGCAGAAACCACTTTGTTCAGAGAAGAGCTGAAACAAGTCCTCAGAATGACATAGTCTCCCTATTTGTCTTTCCTCTGACTTTATTTCTTCCAGTGCTCATAGCAATGTGGTGGGGAAGGACTGCTTCTCCCCCTTCCGCATTCCCCTGTAGGGCAGCATAGGTTAGAAAAGGGAGGCAGAACACGTCTTTCTGGCACAGGACTCAGTTTGGTGTACCAGTTCATTCAGGGAATTTGAGGCGGGTATGCAACCAGATAAATAATTGCTTACTTGGAGGGAGGGAGGGAGGGACAGATGTTTCTTTCTACTCTGGTGTCAGACTGCCCATTTTTGCATCACATCCAAGCTGAATGAAAGAGCTTACATGTGCCTGATAGGCTGGATGGCCCCACTCCTTGAACCACTTCTTGTAGTGGTGGGAGGATTTTTTTAAAAAAAAAAAAAAGTCTAATCAGATGCATCTTTAAAGAGGAGGCTTATTGCAACTTCACCCCAAGCAGAATGGCTGGTATGCGAGACTCCTCCAGATTTCATGCGCTCTGTAGAAACTTTCAGTTCACCCGCATTTTCCCTTACACAGCAGAGGAGGATAGGTTCAAACTCTGCCTTCTAATCACAATTCTGGTTAGACATGAGAGCTACAATGCCTTTGCACTTCCTCTCAGATTGGTGCTCACTCCAGGCCCCTGCTAATGCTTTCAGTCTATTCTATATTATCACAGTTCACTAATCATTTTAAATAAAGTTGCAACTGCAGCGTTTATAGTCACACTATGATGTCCAATTTCACGGCTTTCATATTCACATCAACTCACTGCAACAATTAATTATAAGGCGAGAGAGGGGAAAATAGATATAATTCACGTAAGCATTCCAGACTCAAGTTAATGTGTAGATTGGCTGATTCATCAACCAACTTTTAATTGCTGCTTTAATTCCTTAGCTCTTTAAATGGCTGAAAGGCATGTCACTGGTTCATCAAAATCACAAACACTGCTGAGGCATATCTGCTTCACATTACATAAAATGCACCAAATCACATTCAGTATTTCCTCAGGAATTTCCTCATAGCTGAAAAAACAATTTAAATTGAATGTGTAGAAAATAGAAAGAACAGTACCTTTTTAAATTAAAAAAAAATAAACCCTTGATCATTCATTATTATTTTCCAAGGCAATATTCATTTTCACAAAAAATACAACTTGAAAGCAAACCAATGTAAATTTGCTGGAAGATAGATTTACAAAGATAAAGTCACTGCTTAGAGAGGAAAAGACCACGGGAAATGTGTGGGATGTTCTAGATATTTTTTGCAGAATTTCCTGTGAACAACACAAATGTTTAAAATAACCTCTAAGGAAAAAATTTAAGTCTCACAGAAACAGACCACAGTTTAAAGTTCTGTTTCAAGTGTGTATGTGTATAAAATCTCATTTTGGGATATTCTGGGAGCAAAATATTTTTAAAAATAGTTAGTTACCATTCATTCTCTAGTGAATATTTTGCAATAGTGGTTCAGAGATAAAAAATGACTGTAGGGTTTATTTTGTTGCTTTTCCAATGCTGTAGCAAAACAGAAACAAACCACATGTGAATTCCAAAATTACGATAAAAACACATCATCTGAAATTCCAACTTTGATATATTTTCAGTGCAGAAACATCCTTAAAAGCTGAGTAGAGCCCAGAGAAAACAGAAAGGACCTGTCACGGAGAAGAGATTGGAGAGCTGAAAACTAAGTAGAAAAATAATTTGTCAATAATCCCAAATCAGAACAGGGGCTGGCAGCAGGATGAATCTTCAGTTTGACACCCTGATCTGTATCTTTATGTCTGACAGCTAACTTCTCTCCTGGAGTGATCCAGAGCATTATTCAAGCAGCCCCAGCATCCACAGCCTGTCACTGAGAGCATAGTTCCATGCCTCTGGCTCATCCATACTTAAAAATACAACATTTTTTTGTATTTAGGACTTTCACAGAGCCCATAGATTCATTTTTCTTAATTAGTCTTTGGAGCAACCTTTAATATCTCTACTTTCATATAAGCATTTGTCTATAGCAGTATTCCCTCAAAAAAAAAAAAGTATAAAAAGCCTCCATAAAAATTAATGGAAGAATGCATCTCTTGCTGCATATTCTGCAATCATAATAGAAAGTGTTGCCTGGAGGAGATGCTCTTTCTAGGGAAACCAAGACCGAGCACAATGAGGATTTCAAGGCTATGCAGTGCAACATCACATAACTGTCCCTTGTGTAAGTGATTAAAAAAAAAGAAAAAAATGCTAACCTGAGACATGTCAGTCACATCAGGGGATTCAACAGGTGTAATTTCCAGCCATTGGCATTTAATACATTTCAGTAGAACACAATAAAGAAGTTACAAAATGTATTGGTATCCAATACAGTCTTAACAATTGTCTTATTTGCAGAGTTAAAAAAAATCAAGTATCCTAGAGTTAATTCTAAACTCCTGTTCCAAACAGATATCTGCATCATATTTGGATAAAACAGGGAGTCATACTGGAATAAGAAAAGTAACATGTATCTGGGCACACAAGTGTAATTTGAGGAATCTGGATTTAAGTTATTGCTCTTTCTCATGGATTTCAGCTGAATTCAATGATTTCTAACATGCTCTAATTAGCATTTTTCAGTCTGCACAGAAACACACAGGCTCATCTGAAGACAATCTACTTTAAATTTAAAGCTAAACCTTAAAAACCCAACAAATATGGTAGCTTGATTTGTTGCACAAGTGGAGGAACTTAGATAAGCTTTTAATTAAAATTAGAATTTTTGATAAATCCAAGCTCTTTGCACTCCAGAACAAAGATCCTCAAAGAGAAGTACTATTTTATGCATCATATGAAATAATTTGCAGCATCATTTTGTGCTACAGTATTCTGGAAATAGTAGATTTCTGATGCAAATTTACCCAGACACTAGCAGTTAAAAATCACTCTCACTGCCTCGATTTTTCCTTTGAGGGAAACAATAGCAACTGTATTCAAAGCCTCTGATTGTGATAAAAAATACGCTAGGATTATCAGTTCATGAATTCAAGAAAATTTTCCCCCTTGTCTAGACTAAAAAAAAAAATAAATAAAATGCTGTTGTCGCTTATACCTTGATCTTGAATTTCAGCAAACAATTTTACCATGAATTAAGAAAAAAAAGTAATATTTGTTAAATCTCCATTGAATTTATGTGGATGAGGAAACACTTGCTTTGTTACATAATATGCATATGAAGATTTATGAGAGTTGCACTGTATAGAGTTTGAAAACTAAGCAGGAAAAATCAAACTGAAACAGGAAGAAACTGCCATAGAAAAATCAAATTGGGGGGGGGGGGGAGACAATTCCCAAACATTTTTGTAACCAAAAAAAAATGCCCCCCTAGTTCTCTCTGCTGCCATGTTCAGTTATCAAACCATATCACACTTATGATGAAGCCCACGGAGATATACCTTGTTTCTCATCACTGCTGCCTCCACGCTGGTTGGTGAAAATGCACAGTTCCCCAGATGGAGCAGAGGAGCCATCACCACGTTGGCATCCGCTTCCTGCAGGTGACTGAGTATCTACCAGAGCACAGCAATATAACACCCAGAGTATGAATCTGTTCATGGGCTACGTTACTATCCAAGCTTTCACCTGGAAAATAATTACTTGAACTGTCTAATATTGGTCATGAAGCGTCTTTGCAAAAGCTGTATTTACACACATATCTCTGAAAGATGTTTTTAGAACCTCACTTTCCGAATCTGCAGCTTAAGGGAAATATGGTTTCTGCAAAGCAGTGACTTTTAACCTGGTGTGTCTTTGGATAATATTTAACTGAATTATAACATTGTTTTATGACTTAAAAGTTTTGGTGCATGCTATGCAAGTCAACTGTATATCATTAACTTACTGATCGAATTTATTGCCCGATAGTTTGCAAATATGTTAGATAAGAAAATAACAGGAAAACAGAGTAGAATTACTAAGTGACCAACATTCATAAAGATCTCTTTTCTCAGAGGGACTTGGCAAATGCTTACAAAACTTACAAAGAGTTTGTGCATCAAACATAGAAAACAGCAGAGAAATTCAAAGTTGATTTTGCATCAAAAAGATTGTAAGTGACTGATCTAGGGAAAGAATTAGAATTTACAGAGCCTGTAGACGTATGATGCTGATAGTTGAAAGGGGTATCTTGTCCTGGTTTCAGCTGGGATAGAGTTAATTTTCTTTCTAGTAGCTGGTATAACGTTATGTTTTAGGTTCAGTATGAGAAGAATATTGATAACACACCAATGTTTTCAGTTGTTGCCAAGTAGTGTTTAAAGTCAAGGATTTTTCAGGTTCTCATGCCCAGCCAGCGAGAAAGCTGGAGGGGCACGAGAAGTTGGGAGGGGACACAGCCAGGGCACCTGACCCAAACTGGCCAAAGGGATATTCCATACCATGTGACGTCATGCCCAGTATATAAACTGGTAGGAGTGGGGGAGATTGCTGCTCGAGAACTAACTGGGCATCAGTCAGCAAGTGGTGAGCAATTACACTGTGCATCACTTGTTTTATATATTCTAATCCTTTTATTATTATTGTCATTTTATTATTATCATTATTAGTTTCTTCCTTTCTTTCCTATTATCCTTATCTCAACCCACGAGTTTTACTTTTTCCCTCTGGTTCTCTCCCCCATCCCACTGAGGGCAGGGGGAGTGAGTGAGCGGCTGCGTGGTGCTTAGTTGCTGGCTGGGGTTAAACCGTGACATATCTATTTATTATTTACTTGGGCTACAATTGTAGATAATGACCGAACTACTTTAGAGTACCTGGTTGTTAATGGAATCATATCTGCAAGTACAATTTGCATAAATGCATGAATGGACTGGCTATTAATGAATACTTTCCAAATTACTAGATTCCTGTATTTTCTGGAAAAAAATAATATTGTGTGTGATACTACTAGCGTTCCCCAAGGTTGGGAAAAAATTAGAGATACCTAGGATCCCGTATCTGAATTCTTATGAACAGTGAACAATGCGATCATACAAACCAGCACAGTCAGAATTTGTTGAAATATTAATAATAATTTGCCACCCATTGCAGGAATCCATCATTAGGGGAAACTAGCACCAATACCAACCCCAAGTATATTACCCTGCCAACATATTCAGTCTTTGTCCAGGGTTATTTAGTTATAGATATAATCCCCACTCCACCCTCATAATTTGTGTAATGACTAGTTCTGAAATAGCGCATTTAGAAGAAAAAGTGTATTGTCAGAGGTGACGCAACAGTTCCCTATTAAGCTGTCAAGAAGAGTATTTGCATTGTGTAAATAGATTTACAGTGCATTATATGGTAAGCCAATCAGGGCTCACCCAGCAGAGATGGCCATTACTAGAACATCCTCTTACAAAAGTACTCTGTCAGTACAAGAGATGCAAGTCAGTGCACTGATTTACAATCCCTTTGATGCAAAAATCAGCTTTGAATTTCTCCACTGTTTCACTGAAACACACCAGTTCTGACAAAGCTTTTACATGGATGAAACGAGGATGTTCAAATTGAGGAGGGGAAGTGGGGAGAGATATGCAGCCCATCCAAAAAGCCAACCTTGTGACAGAAGATTGAATCAACTTGTTCCATTTTTTTGCATTGCTAGACTAAACAGGAAACTATATTAACGAAGTACCTTAAGCACTTTAGATGCCCCAAACCCAGGGGAAGGAGAGATAGCAAGAGAAGGAGAAGATGACTGCAAAAGTTAAAGGACAGTATTAGCCCAAGGCAAATGACTGTGAAAACTAGACAAAATTAGGCTGACAATCATGTAAGCCTGGCTCACCTTTAATAGGAATAGCTGGATGTAAAAAAAAAAAATCCAACTACTTTCATGATAGAGTTGTATTACTTTACAAAAAGGATCATAAAATTGCCCAAGTGGCAGCTTGTAATAAGTAACTGATGCCAGCAGCTCTGAAGATTTCTTCACCTATAAATTCCCAAGACCAAATAACTGGAATGCACATAGCACTGTGCATACCTCCAATTTGCCTATTAGCCCTGGTGAGCAGAATTAAGACAAGATATATCTCTGTAACTGAAGTATGCTGATTAAGAAGCCGAAGTGCTATAGTATCTACAAAGAGAAACAGACAACCTATGTCTGGAGGCATATCAATCATTGCAGATCCATATTTTCATAATGTAAGAAATCTCTTGTCAGGGTACAAAGACTACTGCTCCAACATTGCCTGAAGGCTAGCAGTCCAAGGTCTGATGCAACTTCCTATTATCTCCAACACCAGAGGCAGACATATGTTTATTGTAACGAAGGTTTCAGTTCTGCCTAGAAAGCATTTTCCAGCTCATTTGGTTCAACTCCACCCTTTTCATCACTATCCTTCTGTGGACATCATTTTATGTGATTCATTTTAATGCTTTGTCCTCAGGACGTAAAGCTGATTGGAAAACATCCTGAAGAAAAGCAGAGTTACTAATAAATTAATTCAGAATTCATTAATATCTATATAACAGAGTTCATCAAGAATGTGTATCATTGAATTGCTTGCTTCCCTTCTGTGAGTACAGCTTAGATTAGAAGCTTATATTAAAAAAAAAACCACCAAACCAACAAACCAAACCTATTCCATATATGTCCTATTACTCCATTTGTAAAGGTTTAAATGTTTTATGCTATTCAGCTGCTTTATTTTCCAATCTATTTTCTCCACATACAATATTTCATCTTATTCATTCTTCTCCCCTACATCATCTAGAAGTCCTTCTCATGTTGTTGCACCTCACAGCGACAGGATTTCCCAGTCTCTTAACTTTCTCCCATTTTATTAAAACTTTTGCTGCAATATTCTAAGCTGTAGCATAAAATCTGCAGACAAGCTCTGTGAGCAAGAAGGTAATTTTTAGCAGAAAGTGGTATCCATTTCCATTTTTATTATGCTCCAAAACATTAACAAGAAGCTAAATTGCATAACCCAAACAAGTCAGAATCACCATAAGATCTGTTGTAAGTGGAAATAGATGAAAAATGCATCAAACATTCAGAAAGCATTCAGGGTGTTATCCAAGGATTTTTACTGAAGAAGAAAAAAAAAAAAAGTATTTCAGTGAAGATCTAACAAAAAGCACAAAACCAAAGAAAAGGTGTCTTTTTTGCAAGTGTGTAGCTATGTACAAGGAGGGAGAGTTTCTTGACAAGTGCAGCAAGTCAGCCCTCTTCTCAACTAATAACAAGAACACCACAGTTTTTCACAGCTCTGAGAAACATATAAAAAGGGACAAAAAGATGACTTGGAAGAAAAAGACTTGCAGGGAAAGTCAAAAGGACAAACACTTCAAGTACTGAACTGCAAGCACCCTGAAAGCAGAAAGAATCAAGACCTAGAAAAAGGAGGAGCAGAGAGAGAATGAAGATGTATAAACCAGTAAAAATATGCAGGATGTCAGAAAAGCAGAAGAATGGTCAATAATCAAAGGGTTTTTTTGAAAGCAGTAGAGAAATTTTGCAGAGAAACTAAAGACTAAAAGAACAAGAAGAGCCAGGCACTATAACTTTTCAAAGTTACTTTAGCAAACAAGCAGTTCTCAAAAAGGAAAAGAAAAAGTTAAAATAAAAACCTGCTTGAGTTTACATTTATCTGGCTTAGCCTAATTCATTTAATTTAAGCCAAGACAAAATACATTTGCTGTAAGTGAAAAAAAGATTGCCCTCTCAGCCTTTTCACTTGTTTAAGTAAATGTGTTGAAAAAGTTATAGAAAATTTAATCTAGGATTTTTAAAAGATAGGTCTGATGAAAAAGTTCAAACAGGCTCTGAAGTAGAGCCAGTAAAGTTTTCCATTTTTAAGTCTATTTTTCATGTCAACAGAATGTTATCTGCTTAAGCAGAAAATGGATTGCAGTTAGTAATTCTCCATTAAGTTTTTGTAGAGCCAGTTATTATCAACATATGAAACAGAGGAAAGAACTCAGAAAATGGGACTTTAGTTTCACCACCTGAAAACAGTGTTCTAATTTTGCTACCACTACCAACTTTCTTTCAGGGAAGTCTTACAGCATAGAAAACATAGTCACATCTTCAGAGAAATCAAAGTTTCATTAAAATTTAATGTAAACTTGTAATGGAAAGATTATAGCATTTTTGTATGTGATCAGAGTAGGGAGCATTATAACACCAGTGTATATACTTTTAACATATATCTCATTTTCTCTTAATGTACAGTTTTAGTAAACATCATTACTTTTAATACAAACAATCCTCCAAATTTCTTTACGCAAGAACAATTTTATCCAATCATTAAGAAAACCACCAAAAAATTATTTTTTAAATAATTTACAACTATTCAGCCAAGGCTTTGTTTGGAGAGCCCACTCCCCAAAATACACTATCATATGACCACTCTAGTTTTTAATTGTCAAATTGGAACTGAATGACATCTTCAAAGTAGAAGAAAGTCAAGCAATTACAGTAACCCCAAAGTGATCAGTTCTTAACAAGAATTGACAGAATTCTTTGTTTTGATGTGAAAGGCAATAATTGCATGCCATCTGTTTCCAGGTAAGTGGCACTAATTCAATGGTTAACTTGAAAGAGAACTAAGATGTATTAATACATTTGATTAAAAAGGATTCTGGGTAAGTGTTCTTACCACCTGCTTCCATTTGCTAAAAGAAATTAGTAAAATCAATTGGCAGGTTAAAACCAAACTTATGGTATTGATCAGTGTACAGCATGAATTAAGTTACAACTAGTGAAGGAAAAAGACCATAATATTAATGCAAGGTGTGATGAACCAGATAGAATCAGGTCAATCAAAGTCCTAGGTCATTACAGATTGAAACAAGGTAACACTTCAGGAAAATTTTTTGTATCTTAATTTCTATCTTTGTAATGACAGACCATATCACATTCCAGAAGAGATGACAGGTGCTGAGAGAAGGGAAAGTAAAGAAAATAATCAATGGGAGACACAAAAAGACTAATCTGATTCCTATGTGTACCATGTGCTAAAATTTGTCTTGGCACCTAGAGTTTGGAGGAAAAAATATTGCAATTCTGAACTGTCAAGAGCTCAGTAGAACTGCCCTTCTCTCTCTCAACCCCAACGTAAGAGAGGAAAAAAAAGTTACCAAAAGTATTTCTAATCCATAAAGCTATATCCTATTAGGAGACAAAACTATAAGTTGGCATAAAGTAAACCTGATCAGCCAAAACCATTTCTATCTCCTGCCTACTATCTGCTTCTTCAGAGAAATTGGAGCAAGAGCAGAATAATGATTTTCCTAGCATTTGCTTTCCAGTCCAAAAACTTCCAGTAGATTTCAGTACATACTGCTCCCACACAGTATCCTCCAAGCCAGTAGGAAAGCCCTTCTTCCATCACATCATTCTACCAAGCATTTTGACTCTTTTCTCTGCTATAAGCAGAGCCCTCTCAGCCCTCTTCAGCTGTAACTAATTTATCAAGCAGCACTGTCTCACAATAGCAGCCCCATGGGGCTGAGGACCTGATGTGTTATGTAACACGAACCTTTACATCACATAGCTAAATGCATTTCACAAAGCGTTTAACTCAAACGAGCTCCAATCTGGTCCCATGGACCAAACACCCATCAGTGGCCAAGGCATATTAGGTGTGCTCCTGGAGCTCCTCCTCTGCTCTAGTCTCATGCAAAGGTGGCCATTTCACACTCTCCGTGGCTGCTCTGCTTTACGTTACACAGCGTGCAGAATAGTTGGGACATTTCTTTCAATAATGCACCCCTCATTGGAACCAAAATGCTAACATGCTAAGCATGCTTAATGGCTCTCAGAACAAGAGCAGGCCTTCCTCACACCCCCAATACAAATAGATCTAACTTTATTCCAAAGTTTAGAGAGAAAATTCATTATAAAAATTAAACTGAACCAAATTGAACAGTTTTGCTACCCATCTCAACTGTATACATTGGACGATTCTTCTATCCTAACCTTGGTTGCTAGAAACTGAGCCAACAACCAAAGGCTTTGCAGGTAGCAGAGGCAGACAAACACCTTCCCAGGGCGAATCGCCCAAAGATGTCTATCTCTGAGTGAAACAACTCCTTTAGAGGTGCCTGATGTTTTCTGTCAACAATAAAACAAGCTTAGTATTTGGTATCACTTCTAGGTATGCAAGTGAGGGCAAACAAATCCTTCCCATTGTCTGTCTGCCTGTCACTGTCTGTTAACACATAACATTAGTTAGAAAAACCAGCAAGGTCAGGGAGAAATCTGCAAGAAAGCAATGTCCCTGAGCTTATCTCCCATAACTGGAGCAGAATCAGCACAGCCCAGAGTTGTAACTGTAGCAATATTCATCTTTAGCCCTGAAACATGTCGGTGTGCCCAAGAGCTGGAAATTAGGCTGTTAAGACCTAGAGGGAGCCTCAACACAGCATATAGCTTAGTAACCAGATTAAAAATGTGTAAAATAAATATGTCCACCAGGTTTTCCCATATTATTGATTTTGGCTTTAAGACATCTCTGGCATGACACTGCTCCTGAGGGTTTCTCAGCAGTCATGCTTGCTCCACACATTTCTAGAAGTTACCCCCCAAAAAAGATATAGGAAGTACATTATTACAAATCTTTCTTGATCAAAACTCCCATTTATCTCAATTTCCTCATCTGTAAACAGATAAGTGGTCTGAAAATTTCTAAATTGCTCTGATGCTTCCTGATAAATAAGACTAAATAGAAACTAATAGTCCCAAGTAAATTTTCTCTACCAATTGTAAGTCAACCTTCAACATAAGGGGAATATCTTGATATCCAAAGAAATAATATTACACTAAAATGAGAAGGATACTTTCCAGCTCTGATTTTCAGAAATATTAAATGAAAAGGTGACATTGTCAACAGAGGATACCTCTTTCAAAACATACTTTCAGTGTAATTAATACAAAGTTGAACTTTATGCATTAAAGGCAATTCATAGTTTGGGAAGAGTCCTAGGAATTAAAGCACTTGGGAGATTAATGATAGAAGCTTAACACTCACACAATGAAACTGTGTAAAATTCAGAGTGTGTGTGCTTTATTTGGAAAAAATTTAATTAAAATAAACCACAGAGTCACTGTGTGCTGTCTCAATAAGACAGCTTTATCCTAAATCTAAAATGCTTAGTTATGCTTCTTAAATTAACCCAGACAACACTAGAAGATGTATTTAGAATAACCACTTTTCAATTGGAGCTATGTAATACTTAAAGCAATTTCACACTCTAAGGAACTGTAGGAAATATTATGTCACTGTTATTAGGTTTTTGATTATTCTATATTCTACCACCACAACAAAAAAACCCACATTAAAAAAAAAAATATTTCAATCTAGTGATTCATTTAATCCTAAAAACTAAGCTAAATGAATACAAGTCTCAGTCTAGATGCATCAGTGGGTTATTGCGAAATGTAACACATTCTCATAGATCATCAGAAGGTTAGAACCGCTAAGGAAGGTTCTAACTTCTTGTTAATGTTGCTCTGTACTTTGAGTGACTGCTTACAGTGAAAGATCATCAATGGGATAAGCAAAGAAACGAAAAAGCAAAACAAACAAACAAACAAAAAATCCCTCCTATGCTCTTCCTAAGTGGGTTGCCACTAAAACACAGTAATTTTTCCACTACTGTAAAAACTCTCAGAGCAGCAGCTATAGGTATAGCTCGGATGGACCTTGAAACTGCTCCAAATAATATTTCTAGAGCCACCTCAGATAGCAAATGAATCAGAAACACCCTCATGCCACTATTCCCATCTCCCAATCACAGAAAGCACCCCAAGACCTCCTGACTACTTCTAGAAAATGCTATGGAGTTGGCAGGCTGGCCAAGCCCCAAACAGCTAAAGGAAACACAGTATTCTCCCCTATCACAGGAAAAAGAACTAAATCCCATTCACAGCCTAAAACTCCCAAATACCTTAGTGTAGCATGCAGCCTCCAGATCTTCCTGATTTCCTACCCTTCCTCTACAGTCCTTACCCAGCCTGCTGTTTCTCCCCAGGTGATTCATCAGGTAGTGATGCACTACACCTTCATTAAAGCAAACAGCTTTCAGCTGCTGTGGTGGGTTGACCCTGGCTGGACGCCAGGTGCCCACCAAAGCTGTTCTATCACTCCCCCTCCTCAGCTGGACAGGGGAGAGAAAATATAGCAAAGGGCTTTTGTAGGTCAAGATAAGGACAGGAGAGATCACTCACCAATTACCATCATGGGCAAAACAGACTCAGCTTGGGGAAAATTAACTCAATTTATTACAAATCAACCAGAGTAGGGTAATGAGAAATAAAACCAAATCTCAGAACACCTTCCCTCCACCTCTCCCTTCTTCCCAGGCACAACTTCACTCCTGGATTCTCTACCAACCCCCCCCCCCCCAGCGGTGTAGGGGGATGGGGAATGGGGGTTTACGGTCAGTTCATCACACATTATTTCTGCTGCTTCATCCTCCTCAGGGGCAGGACCCATCACACTCTTCCCCTGCTCCAGTGTGGGGTCCCTCCCATGGGAGACTGTCCTCCATGAACTTCTCCAACATGAGTCCTTCCCACAGGCTGCAGTTCTTCATGAACTGCTTCAGCGTGGGTCCCTTCCATGGCGTGCAGTCCTTCAGGAGCACACTGCTCCAGCGTGGGTCCCCCACAGGGTCATAAATCCTGCCAGAAAACTGGCTCCAGTGTGGGCTCCTCTCTCCACAGATCTGCAGGTCCTGCCAGGAGTCTGCTCCAGCTCCGGCTTCCCACAGGGTCACAGCCTCCTTTGGGCATCCACCTGCTCTGGCGTGGGGTCCTCCCCAGGCTGCAGGTGGATATCTGCTCCACCGTGGACCTCCATGGACTGCAGGTGGATATCTGCTCTGGACCTCCCTGGGCTGCAGGGGGACAGCCTGCCTCACCATGGTCTTCCCCAGCACGGGCTGCAGGAGAGAGAATCTCTGCTCCGGTGCCTGGAGCACCTCCTCCCCCTCCTTCTTCACTGACCTTGGGGTCTGCAGGGCTGTTTCTCTCACATGTTCTCTCTCCAGCTGCCATTTCTGTCTGTCCCACAACTTTTTTTCCCTTCTTAAAAATGTTATCACAGAGGCATTACCGCTATTGCTGATTGCCTCAGCCTTGACTGGCAGCAGGTCCGTCTTAGAGCCGGCTGGTATTGGCTCTGTTAGACACAGGGGAAGCTTCCAGCAGCTTCTTACAGAAGCCACCCCTGTAACCCCCCCACTACCAAAACCTTGCCACACAAAGCCAATACAGCTGCTCTCTTAGAAAAAACATCACAGGTTTATCTACAAGCTGCCTAGAAAATGGATAGATTTTCTTTTCTTGCAAAAGCTTGATATCTCAGAGTACTCATGCCATAGAAACTGCCATGGCAAGGGTCTACCACCATGGGGGTGGTCCTCCTGCAGCAAGCAAAACTAGTTCCAGAGTTGCTTTGAATAGAGTTGCCATGTATCAAAAACTGACATAAAAAGAAAAGTTTTCTTATCTCATCCACTCCTCTGTGAGACGCACCACACATTGTCAGACTGCAGCTGGCAAAGGTGTGATTGAGGTTTTACATCACCCAATGTTTGTTTCCAAAGTTTAGCATGATTGCTGTTTTTCACAGTTATGTATTGCCTACCATCAGCAGCAACAGTTTTCAGTCCTTATCAGACTTATTAGATATTTCTGTTGAATTACAAAGTTTAAAATTAGTGTAATGGTTATATATAATGACAGGTTATTTCAAGCATGGCAACAAAGTTTTACTGCTTTTCCTTACTGATTTAAAATTCTTGACAGCTGCTATGAATTAGGCATTTACCACAATGAGAAGACAACTTACCTGAGTGAACAAATTGCTACATGTATTTTTTTTCAGCTATATAAGCAGCAGCTCCATTAAACAACTCTAATGAAGATTTTAGCTGAATGGTATCAAAACATTCAGGAAAAATTTGACTCTTGAGAGGTTCTAAGTTAGGCCAAAAATTTCCCCAAACTGATAAATGTTTAGAAGTCCACCACACTAAGTGGCAGAATTGTTCCACCACTGCAGTGGTTGTATTTCAGTATCAAATAACTTAAATCTGAAATATATGAAACTATTACACTCAGAATCTTGCAAGAGTAATAAGGAATCACAGAAATATGGAGCTAGGAATTTTAAACAGTCCAATTTCTGTTTTAATAGTCTAAATTTTATACGAAAATCCTCATTAATCCAGTTGATGTACATGACCTTCCAAGGATCTAACCGTTTTCTTCCTGTCATGTTCATCTCTACAATGGTCCTCTGGGTCCTAAGATCGGCAGTTTCAATCTCCCTCAAGAAGAATGGAGGAGTACTGTGACAAGTCATGAGCAACCTGAAGTCTTCACCAGGATGCCAATTATGCCCTTTTAGGGTCGTAATTCAATCTTCACCTTTGGTATATTTGGGTCTACATTAGCATGTTTTCTTGCAAAAGATTTCTTCCTTCTCCCTGATTCCCAGGTGAAGTTTGAAAGTCACCCAATGCCTCCCTCATCCTCAGCTGAAATAAAGGGCTATCATTCATTCAGGGACTACATACATTTCTCAGACCTTTGCTGTAGATAGTTACCAGAGAGTTTATGCTGAAATGGGCTAGGCTACAGTGAATTAGTCACTGGAAAATTGTTAAAACAAGCTCAAATAGGACGAGACAAGCCCTAATGAGTCCTGAGACCCTGCACTGTCAAACTGACTTGAAGGTTATGGCCTGTGGCTAGTAATAGGAAATATCTTATATACTGGGCTATACAAAAGGGTGAAAAATAATACAGTATTTTGACATTTTTATCCTTGACCACTTCCATATAAGTCATCCAGACCTATTCTGTGAGTCCTTTCAACAAAAAGTGAGTGGCACTTTCCACCAGAGGCACATAATTTCAAATCTACAATTCTAAAATCTTCAAGATGCAGTACCTAACACTGAAACTTGGCATATTCCTATTCCAAGTAAAAACCCACTGATTAATGAGCCTTCTGCTTGTCTTTATAAGGCCAAAATCCTCACTGACTACAATCAAGGAAATCTGAGGACTCCAGATAATACCGAAGCAATTTCAGCATAACCTTCATAAGAGACAAAGTCAGAAAGCAGATAGCAATCAACGTCAAAAGGTGGTTCCTTGACACTAGTCAGAGCTCTACCCTAAAGACTTCATCTTCAAAGATTGGTAAATGGATATTAATTGATTTAATGCCTATTAAATTTCTATTTTGGAAAGCAAGTTCCCAAGACACAATAAATAAGTGATTGGACATTCATCACTGCAAGAAAATTACATTTTTAACATGAATTATGTAGAAATGAGGTAACTCATCAAAGAACACTTGCATAACTTAATATCAGGTAAAGTTACAGTTGTGGAAGAGGTAGAAGCCCAGTGTAATGTTTCACAAGCAGATAGAAATACTTTATAACAAGCAGTTAATTATTTTCTATATACATGGTAAATACAGACCACATATTAGATTCAATCTTTAATATTCTACTAAGATTAGAAGAAACAACTATTAATGCCAATTCAATTTAAAAAAAAAAATCTAATGACAAGATCATAGAAAAAAACAACATTTGAGATGAAACGACTAGTAAATTCAGACTGGTCTGTAAATATGTACCTACACAAGCTTTCTTTAAAATTAAGTTTTAATAATGGAAGATGGAAATTTTCAATTAAAAAAAGGAGTTAGAAAAAGCATCATCACCTTTCCAAAGAAACAGAATATACCCAAGTACCATGGTGAGCATTTACCTTCCCGACTGCACTTCACACATGGGAACAAGAAGTTAGCAATGTCCCTGAAGCAGATTCTCAAGAGATTTAAAATGTCGGAGCTCCTTTAGATTTTTGTCATTTACATCAGACTTTATCGCTCCTCAGTTCCTTTGTTCTTCTGCTGAGGCTGTTGCCAGCAAGATGCCAGTTCTGGCTGTAGTCATTTCTGAGGCATAAACCATGGACAGCTTTGACATAGCTGACTCATTTCATGGGAGACAAGCAAACAGCAGGTGACAGATACTAATGAATTTCTGCCCCAGGTGGCACAAATGAAATGTTCACAGCAATGGGTGAAGATAAGTATTGAGAAAGCAGGTAGCATAAAAGTTTGTGGTACAAACCTACCAGTAGCAGATCTGCAACATGGCTGGCTGAAATGTCTGTAATAACATGAACCAATAACTCAGGTAAAATTAGAGTCTTCATTTCTACCAGAAACCCAAAGAAGTTTTGAATAAATAAATAACTCCAAAGAGGTCAACTCAAAACCCAATGCAGAATGATCAGTGGGAAATGAGAACGAATGCTGGGACAAAGCCAGGTCCTGCAGCTGCCTGGATGCAGGTGCAGGAACTATTGACATAGATTAGAAGTCTCTTTTAGGTAGTCCTTTGTACGTCACCCTCTAGCAAATGGATCACTGACAGGATAACTACACTGTCAGCATTATAACCCTTCCAAGGAAGAAAAGCAGGCCATGCTGAGGGAATAATATCTACCAAAGTCTAGAAAGACAGTTTGGAGCCAGACAACAAAACACAGTTACCCAGCTGTCTTCTAACACTGTATCAGAAGGTCCTGTGCTCAGACATCTCCTTCCCTACAACACACTGTGTGAAATGCGTGCTCTCAACTTTATAGTGGAAAAGAGCAGTTCTGACAAGCCATAAAGAAACTCCTTATTTTTCTCAGATTTCTTTTTGCCATTATGACACCATAGCAGCAAAGGCTTTCCAACCAAAACTCAAGAGAGATCATGACAATGATTAGTGTTTGCCCAGAAGTGTCCACGCTGATGGATGTAGGTGCAAGCCCACCTGGACAGAGAAGCACAGAGAGATTTCACAGCGGCTTGGCATCAGGCTTGTGCCTGCAGGGTAGGCAATGCCTTCCTAACTGAGAAAACTGCTGGCAGGGTAAGTGGGGCCGCAGGGCTCTGGCTGCAGCTGGCGTGCAGCTGATTACACAGGCACCCTCCAAGCAAGCAAGACCAATACTGGGACTAGAGGCCACCAGAGTCACCTGTGCTCTGGGACCTGTTTGTTCCATATCAGCCTGGGAAATCTCAGCCTTTTTCTGACCACCTCAGGCCTTGAGCACTGAGAAAAGGTCGGGCAGAAGGGGAAGCCAATCTGCCAAAACGCTCGCTAATTCTTCTTGCCCTGCCGGCATGGTGAAAGAGACGAAGGGCAGTGCTGAGGTTCCAGGTGGACACCAGCTCCTCACCAGCCGGCCCAGAGCTGAAGCTCGGCCACTGCCACACCTGAGCTTTGCACCAGTTTCCTTTAATAACCTCTGTAACCTCCACAGAGAAAAGCACAAGAGACAGGTCAACAGAGGTTTCACTTGGTCATGCATTTACCCTTCCAGAAGACAAACTTTTTTACATTAGAACACATCTCCTTCCAAAATAATTTTAATGGAAGTTATGGGCTTACAAAAAGTGCTTGTGAATATTCGTGAAGCCTTTGAAATTCTGAAGGTAGTAATTGTATAATAAATGTTATTTCACTGCTCAGATGCCTGTGCTGCTGACATGATGAGACTGGATTTGAATTACACATACAAAAAAAAATAAATATCCAAATACTCTGTTACTAAAAACTCACAGAGATTTGTTACTTATGAGAAAATGTGGGTTTGTATGTGTTTGCTCATTTCTGGCTATTTCACATCAAAGTAAGTGGCAGCTAATTTTCTTGCTCTTCTCCTTACTAGTTATGTTAGCCATTTTGGATTTTGGTTAACAGACACTATGGATATGGAGTGTCTGATTTTCTACATTTTTACCTTTACCTACACTTTTTCCGTAACAGCTGCTGGGGAGTATCTGAACCAGAAACCAAGGGTAAAAGCAGTGAGCAGTGCAGAACATGGAGAAGAGCCATGGACGTTCAAAAGGAGAAACCCCCTGAAAAGTGATAGGAGCTAAGCATCACTTTGGAGCGCAAGCTTAAGCGAGACAGACATTATATTTTCAATTAATAGCTGAAACAGACTGTATTTTGAAATTTTAAGTCCTAGCAAGAGAGAACAGTGAGCAAAAAACTATTCATCCTAAAGGAAGCTAAAAACTGTGGTGGTTTGCATCAAATACAATACGATACCTCCTACTCCAGCATATGAACTCTGAGGAGGTTTTGAAGATGAGAATTTAAGGGGAAACTTTCCTCTTGCTCTCTGGTGATACATTATGTTCTGACAGTGTAATCAACCGCTGTAGAAATAAATTTGCTCTGGAATTTTTGAAAATAAAACAAAGTCAAAACCTTCCAGGAACATCAAACTAGGCACCAGTTTAGAGCTTAATTTTATATTTAGTTTTATTTGATGGAACTGGTTTCCCAGGGCTTAATAGACATGGATTTTTTCTGAGAGAAAACATGCTTTTTTGGTTAGGAGAAGGAGGGTGGAATCTGAGCTGCTTGTTTCTAATGCCTAATTTGTGACTTTTAAGAGAATTAAATCCTTAGTAGCCCCGTATGCAAAAGGAACATGATGACATTTACTACTGATGCACAACTGCTGGATTAAATTATCGTGGATGATCAGACCAGATGGTCAGAACAACCTGCTTTTGTCTTAAACTCTGTCCTCCCTTAAGTTACTGTTATCATATAAAACTAGATTTATTACTGTTTTGATCTATCTTTAAGACTCTTCGAAAGGCACTATTAATTCATTTGAGTCATGGCTCTTTTTTTTTTTTTTTTAATCAAGCACAGATGACAGAGTTATTTCTGGTGACAGGTGACCATATTATTGGCAAGGACCAAATGATACAAGAGTGGGAAGGATTTAAGAAACGAAGGGAGAGAGGATTTTAAAAATCAGAGAGAGTGACGGAAAATACAGCTAAGACTGGAAAGACAGCCTTAGAACAAAACCTCATGAAACAATAAAATGGATCAGAAACGTGCCAGAATGGACCAGTCAGATGTGGTGAGAGTGGCTACATTTGAGTTCCATACAAATGTCCAAACAAGTAAATTACAACTAGTTGTTTAGGCGACACAAGAAAACATCTCTGCTAGCAGATCCACCACCAAAGGGCACAATGTCAGAATTCTCAGTGCTGCCATCTGCAGTTAATTTAATTTGTTAGCAGAATTACTTTCTGAAATTTTAAATAATACTGTTACATGCCTCCCACAGTCACTCACAGCTAAAAGCACTTACAAAATGAAAGCACTGTGCAGCAAAATGAAAACAAATCTGTCACCCACACAGAAGTGTACACATCTCCAAACTGATAGAAATGGGCCTTTAGCCAAATAGTTTGCTAGCACCACAACACTAAGCTAATCTTTTGTTTGGTTCACTGTTGAAAAAAATAATTGGGATTGTTGCTTAACTGGACTTTCCTAAATTTAAATCCCATTGGGTTTTGGAGGGAGAAAAGCAGGGACAGCAAATTGTTGCACAGCTGCCTTTGCTAGGAAAAGCAATCCTTTCTTTTTGTTTTCTTAAATCAATATGAAAGAAGGTGGACGAGGAAGTGTAATACTCCTTTTTCATACATTGAAAATGAAGTGAATCTCCAGGATTTTCACCTTCTTTTCACAGCCTGTCAGCTATTTTAAAGACTATACTTTCCCCAAGTTTTTGTCCAGGTCTGGTACCAGAACACCCAAAAAAAGAATGCAAGGGAAAATATGAAAAGAGAACTACATAACTGATAGCTACAGCCTATGCCACCTTGAGCACAAACAGGGCTATCAACAGGAATACACAGTATATGCAAGTATATAAAAGTTACCCACAGGAGGCAAGATTTGGAAAATATCAGGCTTGTGGAGGATGGAGTGGGTGTTAGCTAGCAATAATGTGTTTGTGAGTATGCATATATGTATATGTTCACATGGTGTAATGCTGGGAATACTTAGGTTCCCAGATTTGCTCCTGAATGCAAACTTTATTCAAAGTTAAGGCTGCAAGTGGAACAAGTCCTACCACATGGACAGGCTTTCAGATCAAAACAGAAGATTTGGGTGAAATACACGCAGTTAAAGAATTTTTCTCACGATTCTGTAGAAAATTGAGGTTCCAGGTCCATCCCAGTGTAATGCTGAACCAACTCCTCTTCCATCCACAGAACTAAAATTCCTGTAAAATTAAGTGGAATTAAGATATAAACTTAATTATGACAATAAAAATTAAGCTCTGAAGACAAAAGAAGTGTTTTTTTAATTACTGACAGTAAGTAAAATATGAACAAATGCAGCGTAAATGGGAAAACCGTTCACTGTGTAATAGAAACTCCAAATAAGCTTATAGATGGAAAGTAAATGAGTTGGAAAAGAAAGAACAAATGTGCTGGGAATGCTGTTTTCCATATTATGCATTGTGTGAATTTGAAGAGATCCCATTGTACTGACTTTTTCACTTCAGTTTAGCTGGAAATGTACTGGCTTAAGAGAAACACATTTGCATTTCATTTCTTAACCTTTCTAAGCATTTAAGAATATTAAATCCATTTCCTTGCCAGAAGTACTAAAAAAATACATATTTCATTGTCAAAATCACATACCCACCATTATAATAATAATTTTTCCCAGGCTCATTAATCTCTGGGTAGAGAAGATATATTTGTTTTAAATGTTGAATAACTTGCTTTATTTTACTGAGAACTGAAGTGAAAGTATAAACATGAAAAAGAAATTAAATCCTGGTTGGATCTGACTTACTTTAAGAACATATTAAATTTTAACTTTCTATAAAATTAAAGCATTTTTAAGAGTAACAAGAAACCTAAAATGAATACACATAGCAGAATGCAGGTAGCATCCTCTACCTCCTCAGCCAATACCTAGGACAGGCTTTAAAGCCCATGCAGCCAAAGGAAATCCTGTCAATGCTTTCAAAAAGCTTTGGATCAAGCCTTCAGAAGTCACCAGGACTATTCACGAATATAATATTACAGTGTAGTCTTATGCTTAACTGCATTGCTAAGCCAGTGTACCATTCTGCTACTGACTGTAAACCCTAAGCCTGCTTTTACCATAGTGTGAAAAATATTGATCATCAGCTCATACCTCGTTAGTACAGTATTTAACTGGGGTAACAAATGCTTTATCTTTCCCATTTTTCTTCCTCTGTTCACCTTTCTCTTTCAGGCACCCGATTCCAATATTTTCTTCTAAATTTATATAAATTATATTGTTTCTTTTTCTTTGAGTATCTGTCACCACTGTATTCTTCCTATAATGCAAATATGACTGTGTAACTAGTGCAGGAATGTGTGTCTGAACATGCTCCCTCCAGTCTCTCTAAAGCTTTTCATTACATAAAGCTGATAATGTTTTCAGATTGACACGCTTAAGATAAATGATTTTTTTATTATGATCGGTTAAGATGGTTAAGACTTTTCTTCCTTCCAGCCCCTCAATGAGTAAATTAAGACTGTGCAAAGCCCATTTTTATCATAGTCATAATTACTATTCCTTTACCACCACTCTCAGATTTTCTACCCCAGTGAACACTGGAAGAACCTAGAATGCAGATAAAAATTGAAAGGCAAAAAGGCCTATTGGGCCCTATGGGGCCCAAATGATGCCAGTCAAATGACACTGATAACCATTATTTTTGATCCAATTCTTCATATTTCTAAAAATAAAAAGAAATCTTGTTTCTCTGAATACATTATAAGTCAAGTACAGACGGGTGGTTTGTTAACACCCAGTGTTAAGACCCCTTCATGCAGGACTTGATCTAAAACTTCTCTACAAGTATTCCTCAGGCCTATGTTCCCAATATTGGTTCTTGCTGTGCCTTTGATTTGCACTGCTGTATCTTCAGGTTTTCTCCTCTTTCTCTCAGATACAGACACATTCATCCCCCAAGAGAGGGACAGACAACTGCTTTCTTGGTGCATACAAGGTTTAGTCTGTCTGAGTTTTGGATAGTGCCAAGTACCATCACTTTAGGTGAAGGTTTTTGGTTTATCTACCTGATTACAAGAAATAGCTAATGTTTTGCTTCATTTACTGTAATGAAGAGCTATTTCATTAGGAGTGTGAACAAGTTTTAACTCAAGACCTGTAATTCATAAAATTCAAGGAGAAGAGCTAACTGGCTTTAAATTGCTCTGCCTGCTGGCTTTGGCTGCCAGTTGTGGTGGTAGAGCTTAATAACCTTAACTATGGCTTATGTCATTGTGTCCATTCCAGGTATACTATAGGTAATTGGTTGACTGTAGATTTAATACAGGTGATTTCAGATTTTTGAAGTTTTCCTGAGTACATTTATTATTAGGAGTTTGGCAGGTATATGATTTGTAAAATAAAATAAAGTCTTGACTGATCTCCTTAGGCTTTTACTAACACAGTGCTAAACTTTGAATTGCAGAAATTATTTTTTTTCTTTTACTTATTCAAACTCACGTTTTATCTAGTCATCTGCTCCTGTCAAAGAAAGATTATTATACTCAATTTTTTTTATAATTCCCTTTTGGCAAATATGTTGTATGTATGATATTATTTTCTTGAGTTTTTAAGAGAGCTTTTCACTTCATATATTGTTTTCTTTAATGAAATATAAAGATGGGGGAAACAATTTTTGTGCATGTGTGTGACACAAAATAGATAGGCTGTCATTTGTATGGATATTTTTACAGCATTGCCATATCATTTTTTGACCTAGAATCAACACATGCTTAATTCAGGATGAAGACAGCAAGAAAAAATGGCTGTTAGTTTCTTGGTGCTTTGTTTCATTGAATGAATTTGATTTCTGCAAGCAGGTTACTGAGGAAAAGCTAAAATACAGGAATGCATCTGAGATTTGATCCTGAAAATGGTTAAATCCCTGCTCAACTTTCTTCTCACATTTCTTCTGAAAGACATGAAACAATTTTCTGAGCAGAACTGAAAAATTCACTTGGCTATTCAAAACATTCCCACTTTTTGGTTAGTGATTTTACTGCTATCAAGTATATAGAAGGTCAGCTCACATTCACTTGGTGCCCTCATTGCCAGAATATAGGAGCACACTGGCCCAAGGGGAATTTTATTCTGATGCATTGTTGCAGTCTTAGGCTTTATAATAGCAATGAGCAAATTATGGACAAAGAAGCTGACTTTCAAAAAGAAAAAAAAAAAAACACCATGGTGTAAGGTAATTTATTTTTAATTAACGGATATAAAATTATGCTGACAAAGCATAATTTATGCCTTCCATAGCCATAAACATTAAACGATAAGCATTAAACCTGCAGAGTCAAAACACTACTGTGTCCTCAAATACATCAACTTCTGAAGAGCAGCTTCCCTAATAGTTGTACATATTACAGCTATGAATCCTCGTCCAGGAACTGCAACATGCATAAAAGAGAGGAGACCAAATCTCGGCCTGATTTGCAACAAAATTAAGCAAAGACAGGCAGTATAGCAAGACAAATCAGATGTCATCACCATTTTGAAGGAATGACAATCACTTGTTTGCTGCTCATCACTTTCTTGAAAATTCATTATTTAGTAAATTAGATTTACTATTTTGTTACATAATGTGACAAACTTGCCACTGACTGTGAAGTAATTGTGGCTATTTATTTAGGAAATATAGCAGAGAAGAATACATTTTTCCACTTCTCTGTAGGAAACAAAAATTCTGCTCTGCTTCCATCCCACTAAGTAAATATATTTGCAGAATTTGCAGCACTGAGGGAATGAACCCCTAACGTCAGGTTATGCGCTAGTTGAACTGTTAATTATAATCATCAGAGCAACACTCCTGATGGTCTTGCTAATATTGTTTAACTCAACAAGCAGCTAGAAATTATTATGTTTTGTTGGAATTCTTTTTTGTACTGCCGCACTTTGCCAGTAAAAACTGTATTTGCTGCCTTTGTCTCTGTAACAATCAATTATGGGAGCATTTGCCATTAGTCCACAGCACACACAAACATTATATGACATTAAAACCATTAAAGTTCTGGGGAATTGATTGCCTCTCTTATTGCTATACTTTGGGTAGATAAACAATATTGTAGGAAGTGCATATCAGTCATATCTTTGTTGGGTGCTTAGTTATGGTTTCTTTATGTGACATCAGGATATGAGCAAAATCTGTGAAAGAGAAAACTTCTTGTCATGGACATGTCCAGCTAAAACAGCTTATTTCTTAGGTCATAAATTGGTGTGGGCATATGTTGTTAGTGAAAGGTTCATAAGCTACAAGGCACAGAACCAATTTCAAATCATCATACATTACATATGAATAGTTTTTTTATGCAGTGGAAGGCTATTCAATGAAATAATTAAAAAATGAAAATCTGTTTTATTAGCAAAGAAGATATTACTGGCACTATGTTTTACTGTTCAAACCTAGAAAGTAGGCTTGAAATCAAATGTCTGATGAAAGAACATTTTCTTCTTGCATGTGGATAAAACTAATTAATTAAAAATCACAAAACAAAACACTTGCAATAATTTAACTAAGATACAGTGAAAAATAGAGTGGATATTTCTGTTTATATTTTGACTATGGTTTATTCATTCTACTTATAATAATGCTCTTTTCCCTCTGTGTTAACTTACCATGCTTAAAATTATAGGGTCTTTAAAGATGATGCCATCTGCAGCAGCTTGGATTCAGTATGTCAAGTTCATGGACAGGAAGAAGACTCCAAATGCAGTATTGAAAACCACAAATATATCTCATCAGCAAGTCAAACTCGGATACAGAAGTAATTAGCTGTGTCAGAAGAATGAGCATTCTGCCTTCAAGGAAATAACAAAAGTTGCATAGAATTTGCATACAGTATATGAAATATGGTAATTTCTCTGTAAACAGATGTGTTTTCGGCTTTGATTTACTGTCATCACTAAATGATGAGGTTGTGCATGAATACTAATATGATGGTATTAAATTATTCATTTACTAGAGGAAAGTAGAAGAGACAGAAAGGAAATGGTCTTAAACTCATGGAAAGAACTCCTCTATTTGATGAAGGGTTAAGTAGATAGAGAAACAACTTAATCACCTTGATGCTGGAAAAGAAGGTAGGAAGTTCATACAGAAAATTTTAAAATTACGTGGACATGAGTGTTGGAAACAAAGACAGGATGATACTGATTGACTGAAAACTGAGGGGAAGGCTACTGATGGTTTCAGAAGCGATGTACAGAGAATTCATATACTTTTTGCAGCCTTATTTAATATGCTTTTTATTGCTAACAAATTTTCAAACACTTCTAGTACATCTAAGAATGTTATTACATAAGCAAGTAAAAATATTGTACCTTCTTTATATCTTAGGCTCTGAGAGGTTCAAGAAATTTAAACCTGAGCAAACCTTTGTACCTACATCCATGGACAGACAAGTAAGTCAAAACAAACTGATTTTCATGAATGTTGATCATCCTCATATTCATTACAACTAGCCAGAATTGGAAGTATTTAGGACGTCTGACATTAAATTACTTGTATTTCTGTACCTAAATGCAGAATATATGCCTTATATCCAAAATATCAAAGTTAATAAATTCCTTGTAATGCAGAGCAGGGGCAAATGGATGAATTTGAAGAGCTCGTGTTGAGCGTACTGGTCTGGAGGTCCATCTTAAAAAATTTCATTCTCTTATATTCTTTAGTTACTTCATGAGATATAAGGAATGTGTTTACAGAAGCCAGGGGCTCTTCCTTGCAATGTCCTCCCTGACATATATTTTAAATTATGTTCTGTTACGGTTGTTTGCATTGGACAACACTGACCCCATTGAAGTTGAAGACAAATTTCCCATAGAGTTCACCAAAGTACAGGTTTTCATCTTTTTCATTAAGAAAACTGTTTCTGGAAGGGAAGAGGGAATTACCTGAGATTTTAAAATTATTCTGCTATAAAAGTGAGTAAGTTTAAAGTTCTAATATGAACTTTATTCTTTTTCTCATAACTCTTAGAAATTATTTTTTAGTCCTAGAAACATGCTTATGTAGTCAACTCTGGACATGAAAAACTTAATCTAAAAAAAGAAAATTAAGCTTGATTTTTTAAAACCATAAAAATATAATTAATTGCAAGAGAGGTTAAGGCTAAGCTTCAGAGAAACAATGATGCTATGCTTTACCTTTGACATTTTTGTATACAGTCATAACCACTGCAATGGAAGGTTCTTGCTGTACATCAACAAAAATTTTGGTATTGGATTAGTAATTGTCTTAGCCAAATTTCTATATTGAAGCTTTTATGGGTTATTGTTACAAAATAATACATTTTTGCTGTATGGCTTAAACCTGAAGAACACAAAATTGATATTTATGTGCTCAGAAGAAAGGTCTGTTCTCATTCTGTGACATAAGTTTTCATGTGTTCTGTTCAAATCTCAAGAAATGGCAATGGGAAATAATCTGAACCTATCTGAGCTTAATTTTATCCAGCATGGCTCACCAGTTTGAATTTTAAGAGACATTTAAATGCCTACTTTTGCCTTTAACCTATGAAAGTAGATATCAAGATACTACTTAAATGAACAGTGTCAAATTCTAAGCAGTGTTGATAATGTCAGCTAGACCAATTGCAAAAAGGAATGAGAAAATAAAATATTAACAGACAACTGTAAGAGAATAAAGAGGGTCTTAAAAAAGATTTTTACACCAGATTAGTTAAATAGATGTGCTACAAAGTTGTCGTGGTTTAACCCCAGCCAGCAACCAAGCACCATGCAGCCGCTCACTCACTCCCCCCCCACCCAGTGGGATGGGGGAGAAAATCAGGAAAAGAAGTAAAACTCCTGGGTTGAGATAAGAACGGTTTAATAGAACAGAAAAGAAGAAACTAATAATGATAATGATAACACTAATAAAATGACAACAGTAGTAATAAAAGGATTGAAATGTACAAATGATGCGCAGGGCAATTGCTCACCACCCGCCGACCGACACCCAGCCAGTCCCCGAGCGGCGAATCCCTGCCCCCCCACTTCCCAGTTCCTAAACTAGATGGGACGTCCCATGGTATGGAATACACTGTTGGCCAGTTTGGGTCAGGTGCCCTGGCTGGGCATGAGAAGCTGAAAAATCCTTGACTGTAGTCTAAACACTACTGAGCAACAACTGAAAACATCAGTGTTATCAACATTCTTCACATACTGAACTCAAAACATAGCACTGTACCAGCTGCTAGGAAGACAGTTAACTACATCCCAGCTGAAACCAGGACAAAAGTTATGATCATTTACACTGCATGTGTTTTATTCCAATTTTCTATTTTGTCAGTTTTTGATAATGGTCAAAGCCATTTCTGTTCAGTCATTTTCACAGACTTCTTGTATCCCCTACGTACTCTTTCAATGAATGTACAACAAGTACACTCTAGGCAAGATTAAGGAGAAAAATCTGGATAGTATCACGCTGTGGGGGCACAGTTTTGTATCCTGGAAACCTAAATACTATTGTAAGCTAATCTTGTGCATATCCTGATTACATAGGGAGCAGACTTGTTTAGATTAACAATAAAAATAAAACATTCACCTAATACTTATCAACTTTTAACTCAATACCCTGAACAAATCCTGTTTATATGAGTTTTATACAGATAACTAGGGTGTAACACTCCAAGAATACACAAACTCTTCCCCATATGAAGAGCTTCGGATGTGCAAAAAAGATGTGTCTCAGGGTCTTTTGCATGAAGATTAATTTGTTTTTAATTTCTCAAGTGTAGTAAACTATTACTGTGATTTTCAACCCAGATATGGGGATATTTATATATTTCTTTGCCATCAAATCCAGCATCTTTCCTGTTCTCTCTTTGAAATGCTTCTATTCCAAACATTCATTTCCTACCTGCATTAATTTATATGAAGTGATTATTCAAATAGACATATATTCCTATTGAATATAAACAACATTTATAAATTACTATATCATAAACAAATCATAGAAGTTTCCACACATAGAAGTCTTTTCGGAAGAGTTATAGAAAATGATTTTAAAATAGACTGTGAAAAAGTCAAAAAAGGTACTTGAGAACATATTAAATATAAATAGGTGGGCATTTAATACAGTATTTTAATTATCTTTTTTTTTAAATAAATTAGATATCATTGTTGGTGATCCTTTGGTAATGAAATAACAGACTCTCTAGAGAACACTACAGATATGTGTGTTCAAAGATAGTTTTTAACTAAGGTATTGACAAGAAATTCTGGCATTTCATTAACAGTATTAATGACAATTCTGTTAGGTGGAAATCAAACTCCTATTCTCTAATTACTCATTTTGGCATTTCTGTTTTATAAGGATCATTTTATTTATATGTGTATACCAAAATGTTGGGCTAATACCTCTGGACTTAGTTTTTTCTGTCATCTTAGGAGCGTACACAAAGGCACTTAACTTCTCTCTTCTACAGAGACCTGCAGAAAGGTTGAATCAGATAATTTTGGAGTATGCATCACATCAGTTTTGTGAGAGTTAATCACTCATATTTCATTCCCAGACTCACTAAGAAAATAATTCCTCCTTCATAAAATAATCAGTCTTCAATTATTTTTTGAGTAATGCTCACTGAAGTTTCTTTACATGCCATTAAAATCCAATATTTGAAAGTAATACAACAGTAGCAATAAAGGCCCATATTGGAATGACAAATGCTGTATGCATCACCAAGCCAGATTTTGCCTTGAGTGATTTCATCAGCTCATTTTGAAGTTTCTATCTGGCATTTAAGTTAGCTATTAAATATAATTAATGGAACCATCTGGAGAGCTATTGTAGACAGAATCACCTAATAAATGTGACCTGCCATGACGGCATGCCTTTAGATTATTTATCTTCTGTTTGATTGCAGTCTGAACTAGTAATTTCTTTACTAATTTTAGAAAATTCAAATTTAAAGCCTTGCACTATTGCTTACATATGATTGTATTTGACTACAATTATCTCTGGAGATCTGACTTTAGAACTTGGACTCATTTCTTAGCTGAATAGAAGACTTAACAATTCAAGTTTGTTTACAAAGTGAGCAGTGTCCTAGTGAGGACAAGTTGGTGTTGCTTGGTATCTTCACCTTAAAACATGTAAAAATGGTAAATTGAGAGAGTAAGTGTGGGAAGAACTCTCACACCTTCTTACAGATATGAAATTAAATGTTCCTTCTGGAGTCAACAGAATAAATTAAGACAGGAATTTCATGCTTAATTATACATGGTCAGTCACCTCAATATTCATGACACCCTACAGCCCAGTGAAAAAATAAGGAATAATTCCTGCTGATTTCTTGGAACAAATCCAGCAATGATTTTATAAATGTACTGAATTTATTATGTGAAATGATTTGAGAGAAGGGGGAAATTTCCGTTATCTTTCCATGTCTGCCAATTTTTCTGTTAAGCAATAAATTATTCTTTCTTGATACACCCATATTAATCCTCTGAACTCAGCTCCCAGAAATTCTGATCTCACGTTAGTCCCTGATCACAACCAGAGTTCTGCATAGTATCTTCTTCCTGAGGGTCCCAACACCTTCAGTAATGCCTGTAGAAACCCAAACTTGCTTCTCTTCCCCCCAGGTTGGGGGAAGGAATAAATCAGAAAACCTGACTTTCCCATAAGTATTAAACATGTGCTGTTCCACTGATCTTACATTTCAGAAATTATTTTTCTACGTCTATGACCCACTGTGACTTGTCAGTTTACACTCCAATAAAATTCCATGAATTGTGGCTGAATAGTCTTTAAATATCTTGGCTTTGTATTCCTAGGGTAATTTAAAATTCTTAAACATGTCACCAAAAGTTATTGTAAACAACACTGTTTTCATTTTCACTCAGCTGTGCATGTAAGGTTTGACCTTGTCAGTCCTGACCCAGCAAGTAAAGCAAGAAAATCAGACCTTCTATCTTGGCTCTATTCCAGATTTCAGCTGATGGCTTACATTTCTTACACATAGATAATTTCATAACATTTCATTAGACTTAGACCCTCAAATGAATCTAGCCACCACTGGTTCATGAATCATCAGACACAGTCTGGGCATTTCAAAGCAAGCCACATGTGCTTACTAACAAAAATAGTTAGATGTTCCAAGAAGCCTGAAGAACCCAAGGATGACAATGAATAATGGAAGATGATCACCAGAGACAGATGGTGTGTGGTCAATTTAAATCAAGTAATATTTAAAAAATGGTTTGTTTGCTGACTCTGTTTTACCTCTGAAATCCTTTCTAGCTCGTAGTTAGGTTTTTAGAAGCCATTTGAAATGTACATCTTGTACATAGAAGAATATCACTGATGCATCATTGCTAGATGTTCTTTGACCGCACACTTGTTTTCTTTCTTCCAAAAGCCCTGAAGGAACAAAACCATGCATATTAAAAGGAAGAAGAAACTGTAACCCAGAAAACTGTAAAATACTGTAGTCTTTTCAATTAATAATGTCACAGGCAGTTGAGCACCATGGAATTAGAAACTTCACAATGCACTTCTCCACATTTTGCAAGCAAAAAAGTATGACATATAGAATCTTATTACTTACAAGAACAGTGGAGCTTGAAGCCCATGCATTAAGTTTGAGCAGCCTTGGTAAAAATGAGATCTCGTTCCCTCATTATGCATCCTTCATCTAAAACCAAATGAGATAATAAAGCAAGAGAGATGAGATATATTTTCTGCATAAAGAACCATATAATCCTTTATCTCATTTAAATAGTAGATTCATAAAATCTTTTTTTAAACAGCCAACTAAATGATGTAGTGAAATATTAATAAATCTGCATATTTAATAAAACTAATACCACATGCTAAATGATATCCAGATTAATTGATATCCCTAGAGAAATGCCAACCACCACCAACACGGTTGTGGTTGGCTCTTGGATATGAAGCTTGTAAAGGATTGTATATAGCAACAGGTCTCAGTATTGTGCAAATTCTGCAAAGCGCTGTGTATCAGCACAGCATTAAAATACTGGCTTTATTTTATGTTTGCATATATTTTCATTGAAGAGGGGACTGTGCTGATGTTTGAGACTGAGTACCAAAAGGCAACATCCTTAGTGCTTTACAAGGCAATTTCTTAACTTCTCATAAGAAAGGAATCTCTACAATTGTTGAGAATCAATGTGATGGGGTGTTTTCAGGCATATTGAAGGCATTTGCCTCACACTTGTACTAGGAGTGGGACTTAGTACTAGGAGTGGGACCTAGTACTAGGAGTGGGGCTTTTCTCTTCTCTGGCTTCTTTGTAGCTGTGTCAAGCATGAATTTCTGGTTAAAAAAAAAAAAAAAAAAAAGGTCAGAGAAGAAAATTGATTAGGAAGCAATGAGCCATTAAAGGCAAATCAAAATTATCCTGACTTTCCCTGGAGAGGACTAAGTAAATGGGAAATGAAGAACCAAACCCACTGCTAGGCAAATGGCTGACAGACTGAGTGTTCAGAAATAACAGGAACAGTAGCAGGAAAATGTTTCCTGTTTGCTTGTGCCTATAAAGGGTTTTGCACATCTTCTATCATTTTCAAGTACTGCATAGCCAGGTATTAGTTTCTCTCCATAACAACTCTGCTATGTAAAGGAGGGTCTCCAGGCATTTAAGAATGGAGAACCAAGGCATAGAATTTAAGGCTCAAACCCAAAATAGATTATATCAAAATACCTATAGTGAAAATTAAACAGAATATAGGCATGTAGCTTAAAATCTGAAATCCTTTAAACCCTGGTCATTCGCTACCTATTTCTGGAGACCCCTAAAGCACTAAGTGCTTCATCCATGGATATTAATGGCTCCTGTTTGTCCAAAGATTTTTTACTCCCTCAGAAGTACCTTAGAGTTGACAGGGCAAAGCAATCTGATTAGCTAATTAGTCCCTAATCCCAGTCATGGTCTTTAGCCTATTTTCCTCCTATTTACTGGGAGTGGCAAGAAGAATGTCTTCTAATACGTCATCGGGCTGTCTGCAGAATTTAACAGCAGGTACCACATACTTCAAAAGGGCAGTGGAAGATACAGCTATAATACATAAACACTCTTTGGAAGAAGGACTTGACCTACTCAACTCTGTGTTAACACCTAAGGTAATGTTCTAGCAACATGTTTTTTTAGCTTCTTACAGAAAATAAGAAACACTAGAGACTCTGAAAAGGGGTGTATTAGAATAGGGTAAAATGAGCAGTGCAAAGCACAGGGTCATATGAGTTTCACTGATGTCTAAAATATGAGTCTAGTGGAGATGACAGAGCAGGAGAAAGACTCATCAGCTATCAGTTAACAACATCATGTAGCCAAGAAAGAGGTGAACAGAGCTAAGGAACTCCATTGTCCAAAGCGCTAGTGACAGTGCACAAGTAAATTGCAGAGCATTAGTCCTTCATTCACAAAAAAGTTTAATTACAACAATAAGCATAAACTACCTAGACTGATAAGAGGCATGAAGAGATAACCTTACAAAAGAGGCTAAAATAAGCTGAAGTAGCAAACCAAGGCAAGCAGGGATGTAATTGCTTTCAAGGGGTATATCAGCAGGCAGGAGGGTAAACACATCTCTTTGAAAGGACGTACTTGAAGTAAAAGGGTGTTGGGAGAAAAATAAATGGGCATAAACTATGCATAACTAGTAAAATAGATCTCTAACCTACAGAGCAGTGTAGTTCTGGAATACAAACTGGGGACAAAATTTGACTTTTCATCAACTAAAGAAAGATGTTATGGTGCATGGTTGTCTGAAACTGCAGGGGACTGGGCATCAGCAGCCCAGGAGGTCACTTTGCATCCCATTTTCCAAGACACAAGTGGAAAATTTTCAAAGAAGTGAAGTGAAGAATTTCCAGGATTGCTAAGTGAACAATAAGGGAAAGCTGCTTTGTTAAAAATCATAATGTTAGTGAAAGACAAAACTGAAAAGAACAATATTGCATATTATGATGCTTACAATTAATAATAGAGGGAGTGTAAATCAAAATACTGAGTATATAGAAAGCTGTCCAAAGAAATTAGTCTAACATTCCTGAAGTCTATAAATATACAAAAACTAGTAAATACATACTGATTTTCCACTGCTGATACTTACATGCTGTACATTTCATAATGTATTTCCAATTTCAGAAAATAATGTGTATTTAATGATTAATTTTCAAAGATCTAAGGTTAGAAATTAATCCAGTTACCCAACAGAAAAAGGCAAAAGATGATGAACCTCCTAATATTGTGGTCTGATTCATACCAACCACCACTGGAGATGTTCATCTCATAAATTCATACACCCTCCAGGCTATGTTGCCAAATAAGTGATGGTTCTATCTACAAGCCAGGGCTACCATTTTTATTCTCACCTTTGCCACTGATTCAAGGCCAAATCCGGTCCAATCGCCTGATGGATTCATAGAAAACGCAAAAGTAATCTAACAGACTAATTTTGAGTTAGCACTCTTTATAAATCTAGATCAAAGACACTGCATAATCCTTTTGAAAATATTCCTTTTCTAGGGGAAAAAAACTGGTATCTCAGAGGACAGTCATAGACTACCCTAAGAATTCTCAGTGCATACCTTACCATAGACTTTATTTATCTGTGCAAGAAAATAGAAACAGAAAAAGGAATCATATTATATAAAAGCAGGCCAAGATGATAATGAGAAGAATGAAGTACACATAACATCAAAATGTACCTTGGAATTACAGTGTAGGTGTACTTCCAATGGTTGCCTTTTAGTCTCTCCTTTTTGCTTTTTGGTATCTTAAATAAATACACATTTGTGATTATCCGGTAAAATTGGAGCATTTTTAATGAGACATCACAGTCTGAGGGTCCTAATTGGATTTGTTATCTATGTAGGAAGATAAATGATTTGATTTTATTGCCTACAGTGAGTTTACAGGTGTGGCAGTTCTAAAGGCTTCTTTTTAATGGGGAAGTAAGGTGATTTATTACAGTATCAGTGAAAACCCAGGAGCTTCCAAGTGTCAGCATTGCTGTCACTTTTTCAAAATCTAAACACTCTTCAATCTGACCCCTAACACTTTACCACAAAATACAGAGATGCTTTATTAATATATATTTTAATTATTTAATGGCTCTCCTTCCCTCTAGCAATATATTCTTTCAAAGGTGTCTTCCACATTATGCATGGCATGCCAAGGAGTGAGTGACAGAACAGCTTTTTAATCAGAAGGAATTGCTTCCTTTTGGTTAAAGATGGTACATGTCCATGTATGTAGCCTTCTAACACATTCTGTGGTATAACGACTTATTTATATAGGGAAGATAGTTACAGTAGAGAACATTAAATGAAACAGCATAATTGAGTATAGGGTGAGTAATGGCTAAAGCATTAATTGGTTTTGAACTGCCTGCTTTTCTTTTGCTAGCATTTGTTGTCCCCCATACAGTGAAAACGCCAAGATGTTTGTCTGAGCTCATAATGAAGCTCAAAGTGATTAGTCATTCCTACAAGCCAAAGATATGTGTGTCTGTAGGTATATATATATATATATATAAAAATATATATATACGTGGTCTTCATATATTTGTATATGCATATATACCTAAGTGTACACATGTATATGCATACATATATATTATTCTTGCTGAATATACAGAACATAATTATAAGTTTACATATTATGCATGTAATATGTGCAACAGCATATACAGGAAGCATGCACAAAGTCGCTATCCAGTCATAACCTCAACTTTGAATTTATTAGGTATTAAGAACAAAACTATGTGATGCCTGGGAAATACAAAAGCTGAGATCCCTACCCCTTTTCCTGTTGTTTATATCACTTAGACCAAGGAAATCAGAAATGTCCTAACATCAGAGACTTTCCTGGAATCACACATGGATGTGATTTGAGTAGCTAGAAGGTGGGGGTATTTAAAAAAAAAAAATGCTTGTCAATAACTGTTAATGAATCCATTAACATTATTCCTTATGAAAAAATCAAATCTTAAACAGAGCTAAAAAAAATTCAAACACTAGTTAACTGATTCACATAAGTAACGATCAGACATTAAAAACCAAGACTTGTCTGTACGTAAAAATAATAGACTAAAAATAGTAAATTTTTGCCTGCCAAGAACTGCTCCCACAATCATTTGCAGTATTGAGTCAAAGCATTTTTACGCTCGCTAGTCACAATGAAATACTGATACAATAGTGCATATTTATTTTCAGCAGATGGAATGATTCTAAAACCTAAATATCCTCAGCTCACTTGCAAGCCCATACTTATCATGACACATACATTTCCTGTAGAATATTTCCCATGAACAAAAACCATCTTGTTTCTTAAAAAATTTAATGATTATCTTCTTTTCATTCCTTCACACGCTTCGCCTAAAGCAAATGCCATTTGCTTTCATCACATAATATCATTATGAAGATTATCTTCATATTTTCAAATCAGATAGTCACCATAATAGCAACTTGATTGCATGAAGAATAGTGGCTATCAGGATATATTACCATTATACAATGTGCACCTAAAATGAGGCAAATTTAAAGAAATGTTAAGTCATTTTAGCCTGACATTCTTTTATATAACTACCAAAAGGGCTTAAAGTGTACAGCAATTAGTACCACTTTAGAAAGATTCTTTTTCTTTAGTAATGCGTTACAGATGGAAATTGAGGAAAGTATTGCCTGACTGAATTGCACCATTCTTGATTACACTTTAGAGCAGCATGTCTTCGTTTTCAGTAGATTGCATTACATGACAGTGAGAGCAATAATACATATGCTGTCTGCATTAACATTCCTTGTCTTCTATTTTTAATACCAAGGTGCACTAATGTGATGGCATGATTTTTGTTGTCATAAATAGCATATAATAGTTTTCAGCATAATTCAGGAAGGGTCTAGTTTGAAATATGCTGCACTCTGGAACTAGAAATCGATCCAAGGTGTAACAAAATGTTGCTGATGCAAAGAATAAGAAACAAACTGAATTACTGAGCTATATATTCCATTGGCAGGTTTTGGTGTAAAATACTTAGCAAATGCTTGGGTGTTTCAGCCTTTTAAAAAAAAAAAAAAATCAAATCAGAAAAAGTTATGGGAGTCTTTATCAAAGCCTAAACAATAAACTGAAAACTGTTTGTAACCCATTTGTTACAATGTATCCTATTTCTGGTGGAAAAAAAACATTTTTTATACAACCCTTAGACACAATTCTGCCAGTGAAAAAAGGGTTGTGTCTTCATATCTGTATGAAGTTCAGCTGATCGCACCATGCTGAGGACAGAGGTGTAACTTTAGTAGTGGTTGTTACTTCACCGAAGGTGGACCCATGCTGAACGAACAAACAGCATTTCTGCCCCCCACTGCTGTGAGCTTCAGACCCTCAGCATGAATAGGTCTGGTGGGAACTAGTGCAGTAATGTTAAAACACATAGTAGCAACGTTATTAAATTTGATCTTTTTAATCTATACAACATAAGTAATAACTTATTTATGTTGTTCGTTTTACACCAAATGGAACAAACCAAATCACTAATTGAAACTGGTAGGTTAGTGAAAATAATAATCACAGCAGTCACGTTAGAGAATGAACTTGTTTCAACAGTTTTGGTTAGATTGGTGGAGACATTCAAATACATTCATGTGGAAATTGACTTTAAAATCATTCCTTTACATATTCACATGATAAATACTACCTATCTTCTTTATCGGGCAGGATGTAGTGAACAGAAAGCACTTCACTACAGCTCCAGGAATTAAACTTTACCTGTATCTTGCTGCAAATGGAGGACCTAAGCAGGTAAATGCGACTGAGACAAGATTAGTCACATAAGGAATTTTGCACCACTGGCTACAGAAATTGTTGACCATGCTGGCCACTTTCACCAGATCTTCCTCCTTTCTTTCAAGGGCACAGACCATTTTCTGGTGGAGGAAAGACAGTGTTTACAGACCTCTCTCATGGGACTCTGACATAAGATGGCAGAAGAGAATCTGACTGCATCCCTCCCAGCTCTATGCAGGTTGGAAAATACACGATTTCGACCATGAGATTATAGTTTGAGAAAATTTATCATGAACTGACGTCAAGCCAGAAATGTATTCATAGACGTAATTTTTGGAATAAAATAAAATAAAATAAAATTCTAATTTCAGCATTTCCGAAATTCTTTCCCTGTAACTATTCACCAGTTGTTTCTGATGCTATTCATGAAACAGTGAAAGTCTCAGAAACTTATTCTAGACTTCTTCGGGTAAAAAGATATGAAATAACAATATCACATGTCCATTTGCTGTCCAAAAAGTGGATTCGCCACCCAGTGTGCAACGAGCCAATAATCACAGTGTGCAATGAGCCAATAAACACGGGAGAGACATTATTTATTTCATATTTGTGCAAAGATGGGTGCTAGGTGGTAATTCCACAAAGCTAACACATCCTGCAGTTAAACAAACAGGCAATTTATACAGTTTTAGATTCACCCATTTAGTTTTCAAAGACCTTCCCCAAAACCATTATAGGTAGTCATGTATCTGCCACCACTTCTATTGGACTAAGGTTTTCTCTGCTTCAAGTTAAAGGTTTATTCCACAGTGCATGCTCAAGGAGTGAGGGGAGGGGGTAAGTCTTTTTGGTCTTGAATTGAGTTGATGGTCATGATCTCCCCTGCCACCTTTACCTTTCCCACAGTTAACCACAGATGTCCACTGACTTCATGCCCATTACTAACTACCCAACTTTCAGTGCCTTCTGGGGCAGGATGTTCCCTTCTTATCATTCTTCTAATTCTTCTTCAAGGTCCCTCTAGGCCCAGTTACTCCAGGATGTCCTTGGTTAAAGAATGTTAGCTGTTTTCTTCTCTGATTACAAATTATTAAATGTCTTTAGACTGTCAGTTTAATATATGCAAAGAACGTCTTGCATAGAAAGAAACAAATCATTTCACATTTTTCGGTTAACACATTCACCCACCCAGTTCCAGTTTTTAAAACCAGGTAGGGAATGGACCTGGCCAACTTTCTCTTAGTAAAGTAGTGAAAGAAAGTAAATGGTGCATCCACAAATCCATATTCTTACCCCATCTTCTCTCCACCTTCTTTTTCACTTATGATCTCCATTGCAAGCACAGCTTCAGCAATCACCTCTTTGCTAGGATGTGCAGATCCATTTCTGACATCAGATTTGCCTCCTTATATTCAAACTGAAATCTCTGCCAGACCTTCTGACACTTTTTGTCTCCCCACCTGCGTAAGTTAAACATGACTAAGCAGAACTTGTTGTTTTCCTCAGGAATCACTTCTTCAGCCTATATTGCTCTGGAAAACTTCTTTTTTATATCTACTACCTACTCAGGCCCAACAATCTAGGTGTTATCCTAACATCTGTCCTCAAATCCAGATAATCTACACACTTCCCAATTTTTCCTGAAAAGTGTCTTTAAGGCATAGGCTTTCCTCATGATTCATACATACAAGTATCCCTTTCAGGCCTTCTGTTTTTTCCAGTCTTGACAGACACAGCTTCACTCTATTTCAAGCTATTCAAAGTGGTTTTGTACAGATGGCACTCCTGAATTTAACTGAACCATGCCAGTTTTCCTCTGAGTCTCTACGATGCCCCCGTTTTTTCACTGCATATATAAACTATGCATCTTTATCTAAAAGCCCATTCTGGTTTCAGTGGAAAAGTTAAGGCAGCAATTGGAAATAAGAACACCATTAGAAATAAAAGACTGAGGAAAAGAGAAAATGGAAATTAAAGTGCATTAGAAGTTATGAGGCATATAGAAGTGACAAAGGATAATACGTACATTGGGGAAACCCAATTGTTGGCAGAGGAAAAGACCAAAAAAAAGTTTTAAGCGTATTGGAAAGAAATAAATCTAGCAACATTTTGTATTTATTATCAGATGGAGATGGTAATGATAATAACAGCAGCAACAAGTAATGAACGGACTGAAATGTTCAATAAATATTTCTATTCTACGTTTGGGAAGAAGCAGGAGAATGTATAAATCGACAAATGTGGAAGACTTCACAATTAGCAATAACTAAAGAGGCTGTTAATCAACACTTAGTAGCAATGGTTACTTTCAAACCAGTGGACAATCTCTGGTCTGTGTATATTCCTTCAAATAAACCTAGGACTCCAATGAAATGCTAAAATATTGCTACAGACTTAACGCTGGCCTGAAGTCATAAAAGGCAAAGAGGATGACAGGGATAACTACTGACATTAAATGAGACAAACTCTTGGAAAACCTGTTACAGGAACCAAATAATTTAATTTTTAACTGTTTTACTGGAAATTGATCTTGTCAGGCAAAATTGAATTAATTATTGGATAAAATGGCAAATTTGTTTAAGTGTACTTACTGTAGAAGTATAAGACTCTAGAAATAATAAAGGTGTTTGAATTAGCACTGCAAGTACATAATGAGAAGATTATAAATTGGCCTATTAGCCAAGCTTGAAAGGAGTGTTTGTGAGATTCATCAACAAATGGGGATTTTCTAATAGCATCTAGATTTAATAGTATTTAACTATCAGTGGTCAGACAGGAATACAAAGGTATTGCTTATAAGATAACATGCAAAATAATATAGATTTCTTGGTTAAAGAGGTCTTTACAAAACCTTTGATTTAATACAGCTAAATGTAAGCATTTACAGCAAGAAACAAGGAATGCAGGCCTCACTTGAGAACAAAAACTACAGAAATTGTGTAGGAGTTATAATAAATGGTCAGCTCCCAAGTAAACACCATGAGGCAAAAAGGGTTTAATACAATTGTTACTTGCAAAAACAAGGACTAGCAAAAAGGGAACAGAGATGATTTAACTTCTGTTTAATAAGACCAAAACTGGAATATTCTGAAAAGAACCTACCTGGGAAGTAACAATCCTTCTCAGCTAACGTATCAGTATTTTTGAAATTGAATTAAGATGAAAAATAAAAAAAAATTAAAAAGGCAAACAACTTCATAAGAATAAATTTCTGCACAACTCTTTCTCACAAAACAGAAAACAAACAAAAATGAAAACATGACAAAACTTCTTAGCTGGTGTGCACATGACGCTATCTGAGGCTCTAAGTCAGAAGTCTATCAACTATCTTATTGGGGTTTTTGTACGGTTTGATACATTTGATTTGGAAAAGTTTTTGTGGAAAGTCTTAGTTTTACAAAAAGGAATATTTTTGCATTAGAAGTGTTTCATCTATATCTGGTGTTTTAGAATAAACCTTTTATAACTGCAGAAATTTTTAAATCATAAAAATAAAGCTCCACAAAAATATTCAAGTACTTAGAGCCTTAGTTGAGAGAAAGCACCAGATATGAAAGGATATAGTGAACGAAACTGGGGACTGCAGCCAAACATGAATGAAGCAAGGAATAAGGATTTTTTCTAATCAGGGTGATTAACCACTGGACAGCATTTTCCCATAACAGTAGCAGACTCTGCAGTTCAGTTTCTGATGCCTTCTTATCAGAAGTGTTGACTTTTCCAGGAGATAAGTTTTAACAGATACTTCACTGTCAGGTGATTCTTTGTTCAGCAGCTGCAAATGCTGTGATCTGTTTTCAGTTAGCCTTCCTTGAAGGGCAGCCTTTGGCATTTCAGTACTGGATTAAGGCAAAAAGAAAACAATGATGTTCCGCACTTAGATTACAGTTTGCAGTCCTATACGTGACGCATACTTAAGCACACAGTCACATGCGATTTGCCACTTCAGAGAAGGATTCTGGAACTACAGACCAAAAATGTCACAGCCAGGTAGACACTGGCTTAATAAATGTACCATGGTATGAAATGCAACATCACATGGTATAAAGAAGGTTTGACTGGATGGTATACTGTGATCTAGCGATCTATTCCAGCCTTAAATTTTCAGGTACTCTGCAGCCTTTCTCCCTTTCTGGTCTTTTCTGCACACAATTTTAATTCTGCTCATGGGATGGTTCTGCACAGCGCACTGTAGCTGGGGTGTATGATAGGGGTTGTCCTTGCTGACACGGACAGTGCTTTCCAGTTGTATGTGACAGTATACAAAGCATTAATTAAGCTCCCCATTGCCCTGTAACTGCCAAGGTTATTTCAATAGCTGCAGAAACCACTGTAATATGAATAGAGAGGGTTATATATTGACATTTGAATTCAACAGATTTCTCCCTTTACCCTCAAAGATGATAATTATAGCAAAGATCATTCTCCATAGGAGAACTGTAGCAAAGAATTATGTATACTAGTTCAACACAAGGACCCAAATTCCCCTTCTTAGATCTAAAAAATATTATTAGTGGAGTTGCTCTGAATAAAGAAGTTATGTTATTCCATGTGGGATATGTCCAAAGACTTTTACTATCCTTTGCTGGAGCACAGGGGAATTCATAACTCAAAGAAATAAATTGTTCCTTTGCTGTTATATTTGATTAGCGTTCCACTAAAGGAAATTCTATATTGCATCCAAAGAAAACATCTTTATTTTGGTTAAACAAGTTAATCAATTTCGTCAAGAGAGCATAATAACAGCAAAATTGTCATTCTGTCATGCTACTGTATGTTTCACACCGTGTCTCAGGAAAGGAAAAGAAATTGCACTTAGTTTAGTTATCTTGCTTTATGTACAACCCTCATTTCCTCTTTCTTCCTGCTATCATATACATTCACTTGATCATCTCCTATTTCTGCCTCCTGGAGCAAAGCAACTGTTCTACCACCAGGAAACAGAAGAAATAGGACTGATTTACATCTGAGTTACAAATCTCACCAAATTACCATACTTAGTAGACATCTCCTTACATTTAAAAAAGCTATAGCATTTTATACATCTTTTATCGAAGTATCAAAACCATTGAAATAGCAGAGAAAACAATGCTTTGTCCAATGCTTACTACAGTTGCTCCTACAGTACTTTAAAAACATTAAATTAAGAATCAACATTCCCTTGGGAAATAAATGAAGGAGAGACTATGTAAGTAGATTTCTCACCCACTGCAGGATTGCCTCTAGACAGCAATTGCTCACAACAGCTAAGAACAGATAGTGAGAAAAGACTCTCATATCCAGCTGAAATGGCACAGGGAATTTGGGAAGGCAGAACACAATTATCTGAGATGGAATTTCATCAGAATTCTAAGGTTATACCGAGGGAACATCAATGATCACTTTACAGCCTCCTTTGAATTAGGAAAGCAGGACTTAGGTATAATAAATACACTCTAAGAATTCAGGCCGTAGGATGCAGAGAGATTTCAGTTTTTCTGCATCCCCTAGTTTTCACACTGGAATACAGCTTGTCCCTTTTGAGGCTTTTTTTTTCCCTCCTAGTGATCATCATTATAGCACCTGAGGGCCAGACCTAAAAGAGGACTGACATGCCAAGAGGGACATAAGCAGAATTTAGACACAAAATGAAGCTAGAACTGCAAGCCCGAAAGCTTCCTGAGTAATCTCAGCAGAAAGCACAGCCAAAATCCAGAAGTGTATTGAAAACGTCCAGGGCGATATGCGCTGCGGAGTGTACAACGCCCTCTTATGTCATATAGACCTTGCAACAGATGACATTTTATGAACTCTTTTCAAGACACTCTCCTTCTTTATCCTTCCTTAACTCTGAACAGCCATGAAGGAGACAGATGCCACATGGCCACAAGAACCTAAAGCTCTCAATTATAAGATAGTTTTCAACACCTCTGATAAAGATAATAGGACTACGTTCTTAACTATGGATTAGTCCTGTTGCAAAAGTTTGATGTAATGTCTTGTCAGATGTAATAAAAAGGAAGTTGCAGTACAGCACATCACCAGCTCACTAAGGTGTTAAGCAGCAGATAAACTGTTTATATACATTATTTCCTTGACATCTTAGATTACAATGGTATTTTTTCTTGGTGCTTTTAGGAACTGGAATATAATGAAGTTTATTGAACTGGAATATGGTCTGTTGCTTCTAACAAATCACTGTGACCAAAGCTGACCTCATTAAAAGATTATTTTTTATGAAAAGGACTAACCATTGGCCAAATTCTGTCTGGATTTTCTTAAATATTCATAGTTAATTTAAACAGCAGTTTCTATGTAAAGACAAACATAACCTTGACTGAAGAGGGGGAAGTAAAAAGCTGGTTTATTACAGATTAAATTCCGTTCTGAGAACATCTTGCCAGACAAGCAGAAAGTATACCCTCTATATCCTCCAATAATATACAACTATCAATCATTTTCAGTTAACAGTAAAGCTGCAAATCATCTCTGCTAATTTTGATCCTTTCTATAATTCCAGAATTCCAGGTATATCAGGAATTTTTTATAGCCCTTTTCACTTCTGCTCAGTCAGAGCACTTCTGGTTTTGTTGGATTATTTGTTTCTAACACTATTTGTTGGTTTATAGACAAGACTGTTGTCCATATACCTATCCAAAGTAATGCAGATTTGAGTCACAGTGCATGCTGAATGAGAGCAGTGCTGGTGTTAAGTCTGGTGTACAGAGGGATCAATGCTGGGTCCATAGAGTTACTGTCCTAAAGTAATGTCAAAGAAAACCTTCATAATACACGCTGCTTAGTGTGATAAGTTGTCACAAACATATTTCTGTTGTTCTTCATCTGTGCAATTGCCTCTGGTCTCTTTCCTTTCGGATTCAGTGTATTGGCTTTAATCTGTAAGGGTCTCTACACTTAAGAGCCATGTTTCAGGGAATTAATTTCCTATATACTAATGCAGGGGGACAACATAGCCTTCCTCTGAACAGTTTCCTATTTCAAGACTCATTCTCATTCTTAGGAATAAAATAATTGGATTTTAGATTTTAATATAAAACATTATTTTGGTCAAAATTCTGTATCAACAATGTAGCATAATGTGAAGTTGGCCTACTTCCCTGAGAAAAAATGCTTGCTTTACCCAACTTCAAAGTTCTTGCTGTCCAATGAAAAGGTGGAGCTAGATCTGGATATTGAGCCATAAACTTCTGTGGCAAAGTTTGGCAGTACTTGGCAATGACTTTGCATTTATCATGGGATAGAAAGAAGTTCTAAAGCAGTTTATATGACTCCACAACATTTTCTGAACAGTCCTTTTTCCACAGCCTTTAATTTTGGCTAGCAGATGGAACTACTTGGAGAACAAAAGCTTCTCTGTCTTGGAGACCAAAACCCTTTTGCAGTGGCAGATTTATCTTACGGGCAGTAATACAAGCAGTCAGCCTGAATTCACATAGTATATTAGCTATATTTCACATGAATCTAAAAAAAACACCTGAACAAAATATGCTCCTTTAAATCAGATAATATTCCACAGGAATTAACATCCTCATCTTTTAACTGACAAAAAAAATACACCAATGTTTATGAAAAAAATGAATTTCTGGCAAACACTATCCAGAGAAATACTGATGTTGTTAATATATCTGGTCTCTAAATATGTTTCTAGTAGACTGTATCTTTATTTAGCGCTCACAGAAATTAATTTATAAGAGCCAAAAAGTTCTCCATCCAGATCATTTTGCACTCCATTCATAGGCACAGTTGCTTTTTCCAGTTTGGTCCAATACTGACTAAAAATGTGCTGTCTTTCATTATTTCATGTTTCCTTACTCCTTTCTTGGTCACTGTATTGAAGGGAAAATACATTTTAAAAAATATCAAAATTTTTTAAAAATATCAAAATTCAGTTTCTTAATGAAATATTAATTGAGAGTTCTCAGTTTTGATATATGCATATGATAATGGTTCCAATAAGTAAGGCCTATAAGTGTGTCTATATATATATATGTATAAATGCATCCTATAAGGCAAACATATCCACAAACAAATATGTATGCATATAAAAAGAAAAGGTATTTTTCAAAGAATGAGAACTCAGACGAAGTGACATTGACCAGCTACTAAAAATAATAGTGTGTACAAAGAAGTCCTAATGACCTAAAGAAGATAAGGCAAACATTACTTAGACCATAATTCATAGCTATAAGCTAGGACAGGGACCATCCAACAGATGCAGCTGTATTCATTAAAATTCCATATCACTGCACTGCTGTCTAGCAATGTCCTTAAAAATCTTTAGCTTTATCCCCTAAAGACTTTTTGGAAATTGAACTTCTTGACCCCACACAGTCTTCTCCAGGCATACACATCATTCTAGTTATCTGTTACCTGAAAAGGTCCTGTTGGGGTCAAAGTCATTATCTATAAATTCTGAACACTAGAGAGAGAGATGGAAAAAAATGGTACAACTTTTTCATATCCCTAAAACATAGTTTTGGCTAAAGAGTATTTTTTTTCAAAATATGAATAAATATGATGCACAGCTGATGTATACTTTTAAACACAAAGTAGCCTATACTCTGCAGTACCTAATTGAACACATAAGAGCTAATGACATAAGGGATAATAATAAATGTATAATAAATATTCCAAAATCAGAGATGAAGAGTCTGTGGGGCTGGAAAATGAAAGCATAAAAGAAATTCTTAAAGAAGAGAGATCTCCAAATAATTTATACCTGTAGTTACTGTAGACATATTAGAAATGTTCTCATGACTGAAACTTTCTTTACGTGAAATAGACTGAAGAATCTGTCTCTGATAAAAGTGTCAGTAGAAGAGGCTTTAGAAAAATACAGAAAATTAAAAGACAGAATTCTAATATCAGAAAAAGTTCTGAAAAATTGAAAAATAAAATCCCAAGATTATAAACTGTGCTGCTAAACTATATTCCTTAAAATTGTATTAGTATCAGGTGAACGAAACAGCAAAAAAGCAACCCACTTCTGAAAGACTCTGGTGGTAAAATATTGACAACCGTTTCTCACATTTGCACTGGGGAAACTGGTAGAAACAATCACAGAAACATGGAAACACAGAAACACTGAGATTGGAGGGAATCTCTGGAGACTGTCCAGGGGTAGTCCTACCCCCTGCTCAAAGATGAACAACAGAAGCTGGTTGCCTAGGGCAATGCCCAGTCAAATTTTTAATGTCTCCAGGATGGAGATTCCACACCTCTCTGGACAACTTGTTCCTTGTTCAACCACCCTCACAGTAAAAAAGTTTTACTTTTCTACATGAACTCGAGTGTGTCCACATCTTGCTTGTCCTGGGGAGCCCAGCAGTGGACACAGCACTCCAGATGTATCTCACCAGGGCCGAGCAGAGGGGAATGGACCTGCTGGCCATGCTCTTCCTAACACAGCCCAGGAAGCTGATGGCCTTCTTTGCTGCAAGGGTGCATTGCTGACTCATGCCCAACTCCTTGTCCACCAGCACCCCTAAGGCCTTCCCTGCAAAGCTGCTTTCCAGCTGGTTAGCCCTAACCTGTAGTAGTGCATGGGGTTATTCCTCCCCAGGTGCAGGACTTGACATTTCCATTTGTTGAGCTCCATGAGTTTCCTGTTTATCCCTTTCTCCAGCCTGTAAAGGTCCCTTCAAATGGCAGTGCAACATTCTGGTGCATCAACCACTCCTCCCAGTTTTGCTGTGTTTTCCTCCAGTCCTCAGAAAACTTCCCCAGTCACCATGACCTTTCAAAGGTGATCAAGAGTGGCCTCACAATGACATCAGCCAGGTCCCTCAGCACTTGGGGGTGCATCCCATCAGGTCCTATGGACTAGAGTATGTCCAGTTTATTTAAACATCTCCTAAGATGATCCTCCTCTAGCAAGGGTAAAAATTCCTTTCTCTGAACTTTCCCAGTGGTCTCAGGGACCTGGGATTCCTGAAGGCCTTGCTAGTAAAGGTGGAGGTGAAGGGGATGAGCCTTTTCTGTGTCCTTTGTCACCAGGTCCCCTAAGCCATTCATCAGTGAGCCCACATTTTCCCTAGTCTTCCTTTTGTAGATGATATACCTGCAGAAGCCCTTCTTGTTGTCCTTCATGCCCCTCACCAGGCTCAACATCAGATATGCCTTGGCTTCCCTCACCCTATTCCTGCATGCTCAGACAGTATCTCTATACTCTTCCCAGGACACCTGTTGCTGCTTCCAACTCTTGTATGCTTCCTTTTCACATCTGGTTTTAGTCAGGAGCCTTTTGTTCATCTTTACAGGCCTCCCGCCGCCCTTGTCTGACTTCCTGCACTTTGGTATGGGTCAATGGAGGAGGTGATCCTTGAAAATCAGGCAGTTCTCCTGGACTCCTCTCCAGGGCCATATCCCGTGGGATTCTACCAAGCAAAGCCCTGAACAGGCCAAAGTCTGCTCTCCAGAGGTCAAGAGTTGTGATCCTGCTTTTTGCCTTGTACTCTGCCCTTAGGGTTCTGAACTCCACCATCACTACGGCCAAGGTTGTCTCTGATCTTCACACCTTTAGTGATCCTGAATGAAGGGTGGTTAAAGTCTTCCATGAGGACCGGAGTCTGCAAATATAAAGTTTCTTCTAGTTGTCTGAAGAAGGCCTCATCTATTTCTTCTTTCTGATCAGGCAGTCTGTAGCAGATGTCCACCACAACATCCTATATTGGTCTGCCTGCTAATTGTGACCCAATAAGAAAATGGATCAGTAGGCATGTAAACAAATAAATAATCTTGAGGAAGAATGAATGTAGATTCTGTAGAGGGAGGTCACAGCCTCATGTTCCACTGGAGTTCCCAGAATAAATCAAAATGAGTTTGCAGACTAGAATCATTCAGTTAATATAACATTTACTCGAGGTTTTCTGTGGTTTTTTTAACAAAGTCCCTGTCGAAGTGCTAGAATTTAAGTGTCATAGGATAAGAAAGTAAGTCCTCTCATGGATTCTTAAATGCAAAACAGGAAGCAGAATAAGAATAAGCTTAAAATGTGAGAGGGAGACTCATTTGCATGCCAGAGGAATCTTTGCTGAATCTGACACTCTTCGACATACTCATAAATGGTAAACTGTGGCAAGTTTTCATAAATTTGTAGAAGGTAATAAAAGTAAGATGACAACACCTTATCATTATTATAAGTTCAGGATAGTAAATACAAAAGCCAGAAGCAAATGACAGAGGAAGGGCATGCTGGAGGTAAGTCACTGAGCAATGCACTGGAAGGTAAGTTACTGATAAAGATAAGGTATTGAACCTAGGAAAAACAACACTGACAGGATGCCTACACACTGATGCATTCTGAACTAGATATTATCCCTCATGGAAAAGTTATTAGAGTTTTTTAATAGGTTAAATGTGATACTTTCAGAAAAGCAGCTATAATGTTAGTACTTTTTTGGAAAGGAATATTGAACACAGCAAAAAATATCCCTATACCACAGAATAAACCCACAGTACATCTTAAATGGGTGTTCCACTTCTGTCACCAAAAGTCTAGAGTAGAACTAGAATAACTGCAAAGAAAGGCAACAGAATTATAAAATAGCTCACTCTGAAAAGCTAACTCAATAGATTTGGACTCTGAAGCCTGGAAAAGAATTGTCTGTTGGGAAATAGGTTAAAACTTTATAAAAACATGACTGAAGGGAAATAAGGAACAGTAATTCATCATTTCTCATTATACAAAAAGCAGAAGACATCAAATGCAAGTAGCAGGTGGCAATTCAGAATAAAAAATAGAATACTTCTTCCACATAAATCAGAGGTAAACTGTGCAATTCATTGCTTCAAGATGCTGAGAATGCTAAAAGTTTGCTTGACTTCAGAAGTGACTAGACCCATTCATTGAACAGAAATCCGTCAAGGACTACTAAACACAAAGTAATGACATCTAGATTAATCACTGAGCTGTAGGTTGCTGGAAGCTGGGACAACGTGTTTGGGAACTACCTCCTCAACCTTGCCGTGTTCCTAACTGTGTTTTTATATTACTCTTTAGCTGCGTGCTGTGAGCCATTGTCTGCCTCAGTGAAAATAGTCCTCTGCTGAAAGAGATAACACCTGAAAAGCATGGACTGGAAAATTATGGCTATAAATGAAAGAAAAATCACAAATTCATCTGACCTGGGAATTAAAGGGAATTAAATATGCATTAACAAAGTCAAAAGTTGAAAGCAAAAAATATCTCTGAAGACCTACCACTTTTTTTTCCCATACCCTAAATTTTCACAAAGCTGTACAAAATCATATGTTTGCTCTGTCTATTCAGGAAGCACTATCATCAACCAGTTTTCAAAAATTTTAGTACCCCCAGAAAGCAGAGAACCGTACATAGATGTTCAACAGGTTTGTATCATCTCCCTCATTGACTGATGCACTATCAGTAGATCTGAAACAATTTTCTGTAAGTTTTTTAGGGTGAAGAGTTTATATTCTGAAGAAAATAGCACAAGGTAAGCCAGTTCCCATACTTTTTTTATGAGGGTAGCCCAGCAAAATACACAATGTTTTGTAACTGAATAGCTCCATAGTTCACAGTATTGCATCCACTTATCATCTCATTTCACAGCATTTGCTACCTTATTCACACCAAATCTGTTTTAAATCATATCAGGGACATTCACTTTACCTATCATGAGGAATCTAATTTAGACATCCTTGTAAGGAAGGTAGTCAATGTGAAGTTACAGGACAGGTAGGCTCCTTCAGAGGGTGGTTAAGATCCCCTTATATTGTCCCCAGTGATTTTTTAGGAGTCAAAGAAAAATGGCTCCCTTTAATTAGGGGCCTCAACTAGGTGGGATGAGCAGACCTTTGCAATGACAGGCATCAGTTCAGCTGTTTGAATATGCATCTTGCCCCGAGCTTCTAAAAAGGAAAACAACTTCTCAATATGATGCCTTTATTATTGCTGCCTGTTTTACCGTGAAAACAGAACATGTATCCCTGTCTGAGCAAGATAAGAAAGGACCAGCCACCGACTATCTCTGTCCCCCACAATGCTAGCTTTCAAATCTAAAAGTGCCATCATTGTAATACTCTCCCTAGAAAGAAAACTATTGAAATGAGGACAATGAGAATATACTCACCTGAATTTCTAAGCTTCGAAGCAATTTATTTTTAAGTTGTTGTTTCAATTATTTTCATTTAAAAAAAACAAAACAAAACAAAACAAAAACAGAGAATAGTTCTTTGCCCAAGTCATTTTTCAGAGAGAAGTCTTGAAATGAGATGGTCTGAGCATGCTGCACAGAAGATGCATAGATTTAACTCAGGAACACTTTAGGGAAAGGAGTAGTAGGATGTATGAAACAACTCCACATCCAACTGCACTCTATTCTCTATTTCACCAAGTATCTCACATGTCTATGGGAGCAAAGGAGATACAGGGAGAAATAAAGAGACAAGACTAAAGGACAGACATAACATAAGGTATTGGTTTGAGGATGGCACATACATTGTTTGACCCTGGAAGGCAGGTACTGAGCTGTAAGTCTGTGCCTAACAGAGAAGTGGAGAAAGGCCACTTTCTGTAGTGGAAATATACCTTGAAAATGAGTAAGGAAGATGCAGATATTGAAGTAAAGCCACTGGTAGATATTATATAGATATTTTACAAGTTGGATGGGGTTTTTTCCTCCAAAAGAATGCCAAAGCCATTTTTTTTTTTCCAACTGCCTGATTTAATGTTCCATGTGTCCATCTTGCCTCTGGTCTCCCTCATACCATTGAGTCGGAAAGGATGTTGTGAGGAAGTCTGAGGTGTCCTCAAACAGCGCTGAATAACAGCACTATACACCTCCTTCTTTTTCTCTTACATTTTTCAGCTTTGAAGATCAGAGTACCTCTTCATCTCCATCAGTAAGTAAATGAAAGTCACATCTCTCTTTGTCTTACAGAAGGCGGCATTATCTTTGCCTTTTGCACTCTTCTGCCAGCATGGACTGCTCCACAGTCCAGGAAGGCACATTTTTCTTCACAGTAGGAAGAGCTCAAAAGGCAGGATAAGTTGAACAGCTTCACAAAGCTGTTTGAAACTTGCCTTGCACATGGAATGCACATTCCTTGGTGTCACACAGGAAAAAGTGCTGCAAGTCACAGGATACGAGGGACTCCCACAAACCAGGTGTTTTAAGAGATCTGGCTGAGCTCAAGAAACATGGCCTTTGCCTTTCTTGACATTGTTTCATTATTTCCCAGAACACTGATGTTTCAGGATAGTATGCTCTCTGTGCAAGTACACAAACCAGAGCATCATTAAATGTTCAAGGCATAAGCTTACCAGGAGAGCTAAGAGGCTGGACCCCATCTTCTCTGCAGCATGGGCCAGTCACACAGATGGCTGTAGCCCTGCCGCTTTTGGCCGGGTCTGCTGCAGGCACAGCAGTTCCTGATTAGACATGATTTAGATTGTGAGAGATTCAAATTGGTAAATTATTCAAGTCCAGAATGGTCATACAGGGAGCACAAAAGTGTTTTGAGTGAAATCACAGAACACCATCACTAGGTGATAAATCCAGATGGAAGAGAGAAACTATAAAGCAAGTGACACACAAGTATTATCTTTACTACTCAAATCTTCTCCATTTAGCAAAGTCTAAACATAGATAGAACAAGCTTTTCTGGTTCCTCTCTCACTTCTCCTCCTTCAGTTTGGAGGAAGCTGTTTTGTTACTTTCTAGGGTTTAGAACTTTCTCAGACATGACGTATACACATAAACAGAAACTAGAAAATGAAGCAATGAAAAAAACACTATTTTCTTTGCTCTGTTACCACACAGTTATGTCACTGTATAGTTACTGGAGCAGAAATGCCTAATTTTGCTTGGGTCACCCTCTTTGAAATGAACAGCTTTTGATATTTCTTGGGAGTTTTCATTTCTTGATTAGACTTGTAGGGATTTTTTTTAAAGAAAGAAAGATTTTCAGTCAGGATGTTGTTGTTTCACCCTGAGATTCTCACAATTTCCATCCTGGATCTCGTAAAGCATGTGCTTAACTCAAAGCATGAGGGTAATGCCACTGAGTTCTCAGACTCTTGACTGACACCACTACAGTCCACTTTTACCTTACTATATAATTCTCTATAAGCAGCAAATGGAAGATACTGCAATGTACAATATAATAGTCAGAGCACAACTTCAGAGCACCAAATCCTGCTTGTCTTATACTTACTTGGAAGCAGTGTCACTGATGTCAGAGAAAAGGCTCAAGTGAGATAGCTGAATAGCCCTATCACAGCTTATCTTTCCAAACTGGCATACATACTTTCACTGGATAAATAATACAGCTTCCTGTATCCACACAGTGTTATGTTTTTAAAACTGCAAGCTTCATACAAGCCCTGTACAAGTAACATTAGCAAGAGTATGTTTCCTCTTTTAATAGCAAAAATCACACACAAAAAAATCAACCCTTGTTTTTGTTAGGGTTTTTTCATCTTTATTACAAAAAAAAAAAAATCATGATTCCCTGCATGTGGAATTGCGCCTTGTTTATCTTGTGCTACATTTTAAAAAGTTCAGGAAGATGTTGGCTGTCATCCAAGATTGCGACTACCCTGTCATAGGTAAGGACCTACACATGGCAATAAGAAATCCTTAAGATTTCCAGATGTCTGTTTTAAACAAACACAACTCTTTTTTTTTTTTTTCTTTTTCTTTTTCTTTCTGAAACAAAAAGGTTATCAGTAATGAAGTGGAATTTTCCTGCTTTTCATTATTAAAGCAGTTCTGCAAAATGCAGTCTTAATCATTATTCACTTTATCACTCATATTAGAGTATGATAAATTAGCTTCTAGACTTCTTAAATGACACTGGACTGCATCTGCCCTACATGTACTTAAAATTAGGTATTGTGTAGATGTTCACAAAACATGCCCAGGAACAAGCATTAATGGACAATGTTAGATGGTTCAATTGTGTGAGTTAAATGTGATAACTTATTGACTATCCATTAATGCAAGCTGCTGCAAATTTCTAACAACATAGCCGTATAATTTGGGTAAGCACAGGATTTCAGGGCTTTTTTACACTCATTTATTTGTTGCCCAAGGCCAGTATGGATATCCTTTCCAGATCTAGACATGCAATGAAGACATTACCATTCTCAGCTGTTTGTCACCGACAGCTGGATGGGTGTTGCTGCCTTCATCTCTCTGTCTGTGGAGGGGAGTGCAAGTGCAGCCTCTCCCCAATAACTCCAGTCTGCTTAAACCTGCCTTTGCCTGGTCTATGGGGGAAACTGTCCACATGGTCCCTTCTATTAGGTGAGCTATGGGGTGGTAACCCCTAGCAAAGTCCAGGGAATAAAGAGGGCCCCAGTGTCTTCTAAGAGCACTTGCAAATTGTCTGCCCCTGCCCTAGTAAGAAAGTTGTGCCTGTATAATTAAAGGTCTTATTTCATACTAAAACAGTTAAATTGGCACAAAAAGTTTTGTTGACAGGTTTTTTTACTTTTAATTCTAAAAAGCAAGATCTTTGAAAAAGAAGTTAAGAGTATGCACAAGAGGGAACTGATTGCTCCAGTCTAACTAATTTAAAGTGGTACAACCTTCCCTTGGACAAGCTCCATTTCTAACTGTCGAGCTGACGTTTTTCACAAGTGCTACATTTTTAAAAGCATTCTCTCCTCTTCTAGAAAAACAGATCTGTTGTAATAAACATCAGTGATGAATACTTTTGTGGGGTTGGTTGATTGGTTTTGGTTTTGATTTAGAGCGTTCAATCTTAAAATTCTGTCAACAAGTGTTAAAATCAACCATATATATGCAAAGTCTCAACATAGCAACTTCTGCACCTTCCCCATGTCATGCCCATTTATTTCTGATTCACCCAACTTGCCTGACTTGGTGTGAGAACTTTGATTATACCAGCTATGTGCCCCAGTGTTATCCAGAAAGCACCCCTCAAGAGATGAGCAGTGCTCCTAAAGGAGCAGCACAAGAATCAAAAAAACCCTCTTAAATCACTATTCTCCTCTCACCCATTCTTTTCTTGTTATTTTTCTCATGATTTTCCTTTTACCTGCATTGCTCACAAACTCATCCTTCTCGCCATAATTTTTTTAAAACATTTCATCAAAAAGTGCTTCCTGATTTTGCTATGCTTTGGCAGATTTCCCACATTGAAATCACAGAGTTAAGGAGGTAATCTGACCCAAATGTAACTAAATTGAACCCCCAGAATGGTCCAAATGATAAAAACCTACCAACAGGAATCTTCTCAGACCACTGGAGACAAGGAGACTTGTCCAGTTTTGCAAAGAGTCCTAATCTTCATAAGACCCCTTTAGGATGTGCTGCAAACTATAAACTGATAATTCCTCAATCTGTAAAAAAATAAAAAAATAAAAAAATAAAAAAATGCAGTGACTAGATAGGTTTGCAATGCTATGTGCAATACTGTGCAGCTCTGGTTCCCAACATTGTCCAGAGTGGAGGGTCTCTCAGAGCAAACTATGGTTCCGTTCTGGCTTGTGTGCCCAAAATACCCTCCCACTGGTACAAAGATATGGGGAAGAGAGCTGATGAGCACTTGGGTGTCAAGTGACATGGTCAGCTCACAGGGAAGGACCTATGTGCTCAGGAGATGGGCAGTGTTCCTGACGGACCAGCAAAAATTTAACTAATGTGTTGTACTTCCTCCCTTAAGAAATACTGAATAGAAGAGTGTGACAGCAAGGAAAGAAATGCATACCCTTTTATTATGTGAAGTCCAGCAGCACACCACATTACAGTGACCTTCTCAGGTTTTCTGTGTTTTGATTGCCTGCTGTCCCATCCACCTCATTCCTCAAAGGTTAATAAGGCTAAACAAGAGAGAAACAAAAAGGTCAGCCAACGAAATGCTGATCTATTGACAAAGCCTAAGGAATGCAAAAGCAATGCAGAACTCAAATACTGTTGTTCCTGCATTACTGATACCACGCTAAACAAATCCATACATACACACATCTTCAGAAAATTTTGCTGTGTGTGAAGTAGAGAAGTGACCCTCTCTCTCAAGTCCAAAAAGCTGAACCACTACTATTACACCCTGAAGGGTGAAGCTCCTATTTCATTATAACTGTGGCATGGTGAAGAATGACAAAGAGAGAACCAGGGATGAAAGGAAAATTACTCTACCTCTCTAACTAATCGCCCAGTCACTGGAACAGGTACATGGGGAAGAAGACTAAGGTTTTCCTCACAGCTGACCATGTCACCTGTGCTTCTCACCTCCACGCTCAGATCTTTCACCAAGGCCGTATAAGTGCCGGTTGTCACAGAAACTCTGCTGCTCTCACAGGTGGCACAAGCAAGTGTATTACAGCTGGAGACTTTTCTCTTCCTGTCACTAAGGCTGAGAGTAGAAAAGGGCAGACAATCTGTGCCTCAATCCCACTGACAACCAAGAATAATGTCTAAAGAGCAATTTATGATGAGAACATTTTTCCATTGTAAAAATTTGATCACTTGGCACCCCAACTTTTCATTGGAAATGGCACTTCAGTCAATAGGAAGAAATGTCTGATCAAAATGAGCAAGGAAAAAACATCCGTTCCTTCCCATCACTGTCTGTCTGAGCAGGGACTTAAAGCTTTTATTTTTAATAGCAGGAGGGAGGATTTGTTTCAGATTGAGAACTCAAGATTCCTGGAGTTCTGATTTGTTTTAGAAAAATGTAAATTTTTAACTTTCATAAAATTTTAAAAAAACTATTCCTAGTCTTGGAAGCAGAGTGAATTTTGTTTAAAAATAATCACACAGATTCCATCTATTAAAAACTGTAATTTGTTTCTTAGTTACATTTCTTTGACAAGCAACAGTTTAAAAGAAAGCAATAGTTTGCAAAGCCCTTCCAGGACTCCTTCTCTAATTAACATTGATGCTGAAGAAACTACTACTACTACTACTGAAAACTACCAGCAAGTTGTAAGACTACAGAATTAAAACAAAATTGCTAGAGCATCAGATTTGAAAGAATAGTCTATAAGTAATACACCTATCTGCAAGAACAATGTGGAGACGTGATGTGGAAAAAATATTATATATTTACATTTGCAAAACTGCCCTTTAGAGTTAAATTAAAGAATTTTAAAAGTTGCCTCAGCAGACATCTTCCACAATAAAGCTAAACAGTGAAGGAAGAAGGAAACAAAAAGGGAGGATTGAAAATGTGTTTTCTTAGCAAAGTGAACCTCCTTTGTTCTTTGACAAAATTAAAGGATAAATTTCATTATCCAGACCGTGTTATATGTTGCAGGTTAAAAAAAAAAAAGAGTAAAAATGAATGAATAATCTAATATAGTTGATTCCAGTAATTACAAAGCATAAAATCATACTAAAGATCTCAAAACACTGTCTCATGTTTTATAGCTCTCCACAATCCCTTTCTGGTTTTGTTGCCTTTTGCAGGGATGGTGAGGCACCAGCACCTGTCACTAGATTGCTAAACAAATAATGTGTCTTCCCTTTGCATGGACCACTGGAAGGAAATTGCTGCCTGGTGCTCCTATTACTTCTCCGTTGACATAAATTATGAGCCACTTACAATGATGTAAAAGGATAGATTTTTTTTTTTTTTCTTTGACTGGAAACTTACCTGCTGAATACTCTGGAGCTTTGATTAATGTTTCTGCCCCATTTTGTAAGAGAGCTTGGAAACTAAATATAGTTGGTACTCGGTAACTGTATCAGTATAGTGGACAATAATAAGCCGTGGCTGAGAAGAACTGAAGGTTTCAAATTGCTAATGGCATAAATGAGACCTGTTACAGAACTGGAGGCTGAATCAGAATGGGAACTCCTCCATCCTCAGTCACAATGGTGATGGAACAAACTACCATATAGTCAGAAGTTTTGAGTATGGAATACTAAATACAGCACTGCATCAGTAGTTGTGGGATCTGTCTCCTATCACTGGGAAGTACTTTACTGAGGTATTTCTTCTGTGCTGAATTATTAATGGCTGTTATATTGCCTTGGGAAAAAAGCAGATATATGAGGCAGGCAGTGCCCTGGAGGCACTAGTTGATCCTGATCCTCATGTTCAGGGACCCCAGGCAGTGCAAATGTGGCCAACATCCACAAGGAAGCTTAAGCTTAAGGAATTCCTTGCATTAGTTTGCGCAGTCATGCAGGGACATCAGTTTCCATACAGAAGCTGGATATGACAGCAGAAGGAACATAGCATAGCAAAGGGAGGGTAATCTCCTAATGTTTTGACCAACTGTAAACACAAAGGCTAAGTTCAGAGCCAATAACTACAATTGCAAATTCCTCTTTTTGAAGAAAAAAATGGAAACTACTAATTATTAATACCTATTCAACTACAATAATATTACTGGCACATTATTAAACCTGTTGGAAGTAAATTTGCTTGCTTTTCTCCAAGCTACAACACCCTGCAATATGAGTTACTTTTCAAAGTCTATATCTGCAGGCCTAAACACGTACATTTCACTGTTTTCATGTGACCAGAGATGAATGCCTGAAAGTCCATGAAACAATGTTTGAGGCCAAAGACTCGGGGTTTACTGTCTAAGGAAAACCTTTACTGTGTGAAAGGGGAAGTGGAACAGGAGTGACTGTGAAATGGCACCTAGAAGAGATGCAAGGAGCCCATATAATCCAGCCCGCCGTGTGGCGCTGGTTTGGTTCACAAGTGAGTTTCCTTCACATTCAGATATTTCCTTATGCATCAGATTCCTCTGGGACAAAGTCTGTACACTTGCCATTTTTTACAGTATATTACTTTTTTATCTAATAAACACACATAGACACCCCTCTATATAACCGTGGAAGCACATAAATAATTATAGTGACTATGTACGAAGCAGTAGTTGGATGACATACAAGCATAATTTAAAAGAAAAAAAGACCATCAAGGTTGCTGAAAAGAATGTATGAGGTTATACTACAAGGTTACTTGGCCAGGTGCAGGCAAGAATATTTATTATTTCATAGGCTTTACGTACGAAATGGACCATTGGGATTATTTAGTCTAAAATTTTGCATAACGGAAGTTGTAAATGTTGCAAGGCATTTCCCAGATCAGTTACAGCCTAGTAACATCAGCCCAGAGGAAGACAAAAAAGGTGATAATGAAAATATATTTCTACTTGTCTACCGTTTTGAGGAGATAGACAGTGCAATATAGGTCTTACACACCGGTTAGACTACTGTTACAGATACATTCCTGTACCCTGTCAGAGAAAACTATGAATACTGTTAAAAGACAATTATGCAAAAGCACATCTATGGGGGAAAAATTGTTCTTTTCTGCAGTCATTGCAGGTTTCTTTTAGGCATCAGTGATTGAATTGTCCAAATAGAAAGCTCATCAATATTAAAAAAAGGCTATATTAATTACAAAAGAAATTACCTAGTTCTTGTTGATTTGATTAAACATAATGAAAAATTGAGTCAGACAGTGAAAGTGAGAATGAGGTAAATTAACTGGGTTTAGACATACCTTCTTAGGCATGTCTGTGTCTTTAGAGTATGCAGTGAGGCAAATAAGCACATCTGAACCATCACCCTGGGCATGACCACTCTGAATACCTCCCTTACTACATGTGCAAACTCCTTCTAGTTATAGTTCTTGCAGTTCAGCATTAGTCCAATGTTGAGACATCAGCAAATTTTGAGATGGAACAACAAATTCACTTAAAGCCCACTAGAGACCCTTTTTAATAAAGGTTGGTGTGAACATTTATCCTGTTACAACTGGATTTTAATTCTTTTGTGGATAGCAAACTTACAGTTATATTTGTAGTGGTTTGACCTTGGCTAGCCACCAGGTACCCACTAAGCCACTCTACCACTCCTTCTGAACAGGACAGGAGGAGAAAAATGCAACAAAAAGCTCACGTGTCAATATAAGGCCAGGGAGATCACTCAACCAATTACTGTCATGGGCAAAAGAGACTCGACTTAGGGAAATTAAATTTAATGTATTGCCAGTTAATCAGAGTAGGATAATGAGAAATAAGAACAAACCTAAAAACACCTTCCTCTGCACCCCTGTCTTCTTCCCAGGCTCAACTTCACTCCCAACTCTTCTACCTCCTCCCCCGAAGCGACGCAGGGGGATGGGGAATGGGAGTTGTGGTCTCTGCCACTCCTTCCTTATCACACTCTTCCCCTGCTCCAGCGTGGGGTCCCTTCCATGGAATACAGTCCTTCATGAACTTTTCCAACATGGGCCCTTCCCACAGGCTGCAGTTCTTCAAGAACTCCAGCATGGGTCGTTTCCATAGGGTACAGTCCTTCAGGAACAGACTGCTCCAGTGTGTGTCCCCCATGGGTCACAAGTCCTGCCAGAAAACCTGCTCCTGCATGGGCTCCTCTCCACGAGGCCACAGTTCCTGCCAGGATCCCAGCTTAGGGCTAGGACACGTGGGCTCTCCACAGGGTCACAGATTCCTTCAGGGCACATCCACCTGCTCTAGCCTGGGGTCCTCCCCGGGCCACAGGTGGATATCTGCTCCACTGTGGACCTCTGTGGGCACAGGGGGACAGCCTGCCTCACCATGGTCTTCACCACGGGCTGCAGGGGAATCTCTGCTCCAGCCTCTGGAGCACCTCCTCCCCCTCTGTCGTGGTTTAACCCCAGCCAGCAACTAAGCACCATGCAGCCGCTCACTCACTCCCCCCCACCCAGTGGGATGGGGGAGAAAATCAGGAAAAGAAGTAAAACCTGTGGGTTGAGATAAGAACAGTTTAATAGAACAAAAAAGAAGAAACTAATAATGATAATAATAACACTAATAAAATGACAACAGCAATAATGAAAGGATTGGAATGTACAAATGATGCGCAGTGCAATTGCTCACCACCCGCCGACCGACACCCAGCCAGTCGCCGAGCGGCGATTCCTCGCCCCCACTCCCCCCAGTTCCTATACTAGATGGGACGTCCTATGGTATGGAATACACTGTTGGCCAGTTTGGGTCAGGTGCCCTGGCTGTGTCCTGTGCCAACTTCTTGTGCCCCTCCAGCTTTCTCGCTGGCTGGGCAGGAGAAGCTGAAAAATCCTTGACTGTAGTCTAAACACTACTTAGCAACAACTGAAAACATCAGTGTTATCAACATTCTTCACATACTGAACTCAAAACATAGCACTGTACCAGCTACTAGGAAGACAGTTAACTCTATCCCAGCTGAAACCAGGACACCCTCCTTCTTCACTGACCTTGGGGTCTGCAGGGCTGTTTCTCTCATTTTTTCACTCCTCTTCCCCAGCTGCTGTTCACAGTGCTTTTTACCCTTTCTTAAATATGTTATCTCAGAGGTGCTACCCACGTTGTCAATGGGCTCAGTTTTGGCCAGTGGTAGGTCCATCTTGGAACTGGCTCTGTCTGTCATGGGGGAAGCTTCTGGTGTCTTCTCACAGAAGACACCCCTGCAGCTACCAAAACCTTGGTGCATAAACCCAATGCAACATTTTAAAGTTATGATCAGCTATGGTCACTCATTCATAAAGAGTTGGAAGATTTTTAAAATTTGTATCATATTGTGCTTTACCTAGGAAATGCCTGCCTCTGATTAACGGGGTGATGGTTAACTTCCTGTATTAGCTAGCCTCACTTTCTTGACTCGAAGTTTATTGTTATTGCAACTAGCAAAATGTATTTATCACTCCGGGTCTTTCATTTCATGGAATTAGGTGATGCTCATTTCCTGCAACACTGACATGTGTTGTAGCTACTAAAAAAAGGAAAAGTTGCAAGTATTTTATTTTTTCCAATACATGACTATATATTAAAAAGTATTCAAAATCTATATTAAACCAGTCCTTACAGGGACACTTAGAATAGATTTGCGTGTAAACAAAGAAAATAATTGATAATGGAAGACCTACTGTCTTCCTTGGGGATTTGCAATTCCTGTTTTGATAATTAAATTGTGTTTTTCAATTGCACTATTGAGGGTCCAGTTAAAGAACTGGTTTGCTAAATCAATTTTAGGCTCCACTAAGCTCATGGGGGTCCAGTCCTCTCTTCTGCAGCTTAAAGTATGTGCAGCATTTCCCCCTCAAATTATGTGCCACTAGAACTGGGAGTATTCCACATACCAGAGGACTGAGCTTACCCTTGTTCTGCATAGCCAAACTAGCTCTTCTTACAAAGCTTTAATTTTAATTCAATTTAAGCTCCCATTAAGTTAAAGCAGAACAAATGCTATTAAGGAATATATTTTAGTTTCAAGTGTACACAAAGAGTATTTAAGTTTACTTTAAACTATGTCTCAAACTACCAAAGACTCAGACACCTTGTCAAGCTGTCATTGTTTAACAAGTCACTAGTCAAAAACTAGGCTGTGGCAATCTGTCCACTCTAAACCTATAGCAAAAAGAAGCAGTGCCACTTACTTTAATCTTGTTTAACTGTGAGTTAAGTAGATTTAACTTGTGACTTGTCATGTTTGAATAGTGCATGAATGAGCAATTATCATGGTTGAGTTGATGCATGTCAGGCTAACTTGTATGTCTATTCCTTTAATTAATATGAAACCATCCTTTTGGTTTGCTTTAATTAAATTGATTTTTAAATTATTCCATTAGTTAAGACAAACACATCCTTTTTTGTGTTTCCATAACAACGAGCTAACTGGTGTTTTTTTTCAGGGGGGAGAACATAACTTATACACTGATTTAATAAAGAAAAAGAAAGGGAGAAAGAAAAAAATGAATAAATAATTGAATTAAGAAAAGAGAATGTGGCCTGTCACCCGTACAAAAATACTGCTTTTTCTTTGCAATACAACAGTTTCAAATAAACAAACTCATCTTCCTTTTGAAATAAAATCTGTCTTTGGAACAAGATGCTACCAAATAATTTATGTTTTCATTAAATAGCTATTTAATTTTGGCCTGCTGTTCTGCTAAATTTGTGGTTGTATAATTAGCACAGCTCTGTGGACTTTGAGAAAAGTACTAATTCATAGCTGATTAAGAGCCAAGCAATTTCTACTCATCACATTCATAGTGATTTTTATTTTCTTGCCACTTTTTATCATCTAATTTCCTTTTTCTTTCCAGTTCTCAGAAATAATTATTTTTCTTACTGAAAAAGAATTCCTTCTGGAGATAAGAAGTTTTCTGTTACATTGAATTAATATCAAACAAGGTAACACTAAAAACAGAACCAGTCCCACACACAAAAAAAGAGGCACTGTTGCAGGCTAATACAACAAGGAAGGTCAATACAAAACTTTAAAAAAAATGCCCACTGGATTAAGATCTGTGACTACATTAACTTAATTTCTCCCAAACAATATTCTATTTTCTTCTTTGCATCTCAGCAGTTAATTCCCAAATTCTGTCTTAAGCAACTCCACTGCAAAGTTTCTACACTAATCCAGAAAGCAAAAGAGCCTATACCACCGCAGCCCATTAAAAATTATATATACATTAGGATTATTAGAAAGACTTCAAGCTACTGCTGTATAATAAGAGCATCAAAGACTATGAAAGCCAGAATGTCATGTGCCAGGTGACTTGTCTCCAGGACAGCAGTCTGTATCAGGCTCAGTACTTTCAGGCCTGCTTTTCGAGGAGTCAGGGGTTCCTAGTACCTTGAGAGAACAACTGAACCAAAATACAGTTTCATATCAATTATATTCATAAGGTGGTCTCACTGCTCTTCCAGTGCATGTATGAAAGAGCTCTTGTCTGTATGTAGCTTTATAATGTATGTAGGGGAGCTTTTGGGTTAAATATGTGCATCTACTTTATCATGATTATTAGAGATAAATAAACTAGCCTGAGAGAAGGACATGTCTTTAGTCAAATTCCTAACAGAAACTTGTTTTGCTAAACTAGCTTCAAAGAGACATTTGAATGGATGCCCCTTTAGTCAAAAACTTGATACTCAGGGACATTCTGGTACAGTAAAACCTCATTTGGGGTCTACGACATCAGTTAATTAATGGAAGTATTTTATCTGCAGGTATATGAGTAAATTTATTCAATGAAATTAATATATTGATAAAAGAAAAAAGAAAAAAAATCAAAACTTTAAAGCACATTTAGTAAAAGTTACTGAAGTGGCAGCTGGTGGAACAACTGGGTGGTGGGAGGCTCACATTATGTTTGAGTTGTTCACAACAATGAGTTTCAAATAGTCTGGTGTTTCATGCATGTGTGCATTGACTTTGGCTTTTTGAGGTCATTAAGGTGGTGAGGACATCGTAGGCTTCTTTTGGTAAATAATAGTTTAAATATGATTGCTAAGGAGACTTCACAGGTGATTTGGGGATTTCAGTAAAGACATTAACTCCAGCTAAGCGCTTCTAGACTCAAGGAGACTCTATGTCATTATTGGCATTTATGAGTAGTTTGAACAAAGCTCTTCTAAATTCCAACATACTGGTATTAGTGGAGTGACTTATTCCTGCCGCTACCAGTCTTAAAAGTTCAGAATATTAATGAGAGAAAATGCAGTTAAGCAAAACATGACCTGAATTAGAAAGAGGCCAGGGTAGGGTAATACAGAGTGCAAGCTACCATCAGTTATAGCTTCCTGCAAAAAACTCTCTATGAGAAAGGCAGAGTTACAAATAATAAATACAAACTCTACATATTACTATAGTGCCCTGCTGTGGTTTTTAACTGTGAAAATCATTCCTTTTGTACTGATAGGAAAGCTGATCAAAAAAGATATGCCAAACAAGTCAGAAATTGAATCACCTGTTTTTTGTCCCTTGAGGACACAACTAAAATAGTAGAATCTCGTATAAACAGATTTATAACCACAGAGACGCAAACATACATTCACACTGATTTTATTTACATACACACAAATGCACACAAAGTAATGTTAAGAAGGGCAATCAGACTTTATAATGCAATTGCATGGAGTTACTTGCTAATGAGAAGTACCAGATTATTTTTCCTTACAAAGTGTAATCTCTCAGCATTCCTTCATCCTTCTGCCATGTAGTGCTGTGTGATCTGTGTGATCTGTAGCAACCTGTACAAAATGAAACTTACTGTTTCCTATTTTGCATGCATTTGTTGGAGTCCCCTCAACTCAATAGACGTTTTGCAGTCCTACTGGACCTGTTTCTTTGGATGACACCTAACAATGTTAAAGTGGAAGTGCTGCTGAGACCAGCTCCTATTTGGGTGCCAGAAAGTCCCTTCTACAGCACTAACCTCATACACAAGACAAGGAATAACCCAGCTAAATTTCTGCCAAAGAGCCACTGAATGCAAATATCTGCAGTTCAGTGACTCCATCACTTTCTATGTCAAAAAAAGGCATTCAAAATTGGACAGGTGAGACTGTCTGCCAAAATAGTTACCCAGACCAAAGTAGGAAAGTAAATTAGCTAGCAATGCTGAACAAAATGATACAGTAAAATTGAAACTGCAAGCTCACTAATATTATTTAACAGTCCAGAAGAGAAGTCTGTATGTCTTTTAAACATTAATGATTGAACCACACAACTTATGATGAGAGTCATCATCCTCAGTTGAGAGATGGAGGTATGTGCTCTGCATTGTGAAATGACAAAGTGGCAGTTTCATATGGAAGTCAGAATTGGGCCGTAGCTATGTGTCTGGTGCCACTTAACCTAAGAGAGTCAGTGGACCTAAGAAAGTGCATAAAAGACAGAGAAGGAAATTATGAATGCATTTGGCAAGAACAGCCGGGACAAAGACAACAGAAGAGAAAGAAATAGACAAAATAATAGCAATTAAAAAATGTTTTAAAAAGCAACGCAAATAGAGTCAGATAAAAGAGAAGGCATAGAAAAGCCAAGTAAGGCAAAAAAAAAAGGGTAGAAAAGATAAGAAAAAAGGCAAGGCAAAGTTGGAATATTAGTTCATCTAGTCGACTTTGAGGTGTCATATAGGTAGGGGTATGATTTTCCCCAAAGGGAAAAACATTTAGCAGGAACAATTAGGGAGTGGGATTAATTCATATTTTGCCGAGGAGTAAGGTAGCCACCTCAAACTGGAAGCTAAACAAATTGAGAATGAAACAGGGAAAATTCAAGGAAGCTTTTCAGGCTACATTTGACATCTTCTCTACATAGTTTACTGTGAAGGTCTCAGAACATCTTATATTAATACTATGGAAAGCACAAATTAAAGTTTCTTCCACAGGAAGAGTTTAGACTCGCAGGAGTACTTTTGCTGTGGGCATGATTGTCACACCATATTAAGATTGTATCAAGTCTTTCTTCATTAATATTTGAAAGATTTCTCTAGTTCCCCTATAAGCGCAGGTTCACTAATGGAGGTGATTTCAGTAGTAGTCATCTGTACTTTGATCAGTATATCATTACAAAAAATGAATACACTGAGATTTGTATAGTACTTATGATCTTTCTGAATGAAGTCTATTGTGGTTCTTTATTCAAGTACTAGTGAGTCCAATTACCCTTCTATCGTACCAAGCTGCACACCTAGACAGTTCTAAAGTCCTTTGCTAGGTTACCTTGTTGTTCAATGAAACTTTCATTTTGCAATAGTTACCAAAATATCCAATTTTAGAAACATCTTAATAGCTATCTTTTGTAGACAGTGCACTGATTTTCCACTCTGCAGCTGTCAGGTGGATATTTTTTGCAGATATAACTTCATTAATTCCCAATAAGTTATGCTGAGCCTAGCTCAGAGCAAACCTCAGCTGGTTTACATCTTCATACCAATGATCAGAAAAAGTTGGAAATTTTGAGTTAATTTCTCTTGGAGTAACAGAGGTTCAAACTCAGTTAAGTTGATATTGGAAGAAAAGGATCTTCAAATCACTCTTGAAAGCCAAAATGCTCAAACTGAATACACTTCCAATGTAACATCTCCTTAGTGCAGATATGCCTGACACAGCAAAATATGCTGTCTCAAGCAAAATTGCCATTGAAAAGCAATTTGTATATTTTGTATCTGCCTAATAAAGGTGAGGAGTGGGGGTGGGGATTCAGACAAATTTTAACTACTCACCAAATAATGAAACTAAAGGCAAGGTAGTCAGAAACCAAGGACCAAAGATAAAAATTATAAACAATAATAGCTCATTTATCATCCCAGGCTGTTTAAAAAAAAAAAAGTATAAATGGCATGATAAGAAACAAAACAAAGCAGGGCTAAAAAGTAGCAAATACAATGCTGGGAAAATGAAGACTTACCGGAGAGAAGCAACAAAGAAAATTAAAAATGCTGCTCCTCTGAAGACCATGCTCTATCCAGTTTGATCTGGTTACCAAAGGGATAACAGAGAGAAGGAGTCTGCAGATGCAACTGTAAGGTGACAGAAAATCCCAGGGTTGACTCTTGCTTTGAGAAGGAACACTACAGGTTTCTTTGGGGCATCCCATCTTGCTGTATTTCCATTGTTCTATTTCATGTTTGAAGAGCTTTTAGCCAAAAAGAAAAATGTTCTAGTTGCAAATAGCACAAATTTCTATGTGCTGGTTTTCGACATCAGTCCCGCTAGTAAAGGCTGTACAAGTGAAACTACATCTGCTCACCTCTACTGGTAGCAGCACTTCCATGAACAGATTTCTGTTTGCATGACAAGTGAACACAAAATGAAAGTAAAGCAGTTGCAGGTGATCACACTTTCATTTTTTGTAGCATGCAGCCATGCTAAGTTAAACAAGCGTGGAAGTGTGTTTAACTTCAAGCTGGTGTTTCTCCACTATAGTGCTTCCTAGCAGGACTTCCAGTTCTATGAACACACCAGCCATCTTCTTTCCAGAATACAAATGATTGACTTGTTTTGAAGATGTTTGTTTGAAGAAACTTTTGTCTGGGTTTTTATTTTGTTTGATAGGTTGGTTTTTTACAAAACATATTTTAAAAGTGTTTATAGCAAATAGCATTAAGTACTTATCAGTGTATCGAAGTAAATACCACACAGACACATGAAACCACAGTTTTTCACCAAAGTTCAGTACTTGTCCTTGAAGGCTGCAAAATTCTGAAGTTTTTAACAACTGTCAGGACTGTCAGAGATATAGTGTATGAAAAAGAGATGTCATCATGGCTCTACAGGCAGAAAAAATCAAAGTAAGCTACAGAACTTCCAGCAAATTTATCAGCAGAGCAGCATAGATTGTGGAGTATGGGGTTTGGGGGTTTTTTTTCCATATGCATAGAAGAACTGACAGAATAAAAAGGAAAATGTTCCTTATCACTTTTTGACAGGTGTATGTTGTTTATCTAAGTAAAAACTTTGAGACAGGTTGATAAAGAAAAAAAAGCAATATACAAAACAGAGAAACTGAAATGAGAACGAGCATTTTCCTAGGTTGTTTTTCATAGGCTCTAATATAGATTTGTTCTGTTTTTAACAAGCCTTTATTTACAGTTCCCAAGATTACCGTCTAAGCAACCAATCAAGTAGCCCTCTATCACCCTGACACAAAAAGTTTTGGGAATAGTAATCCTTTGAATAAGAAGATATCAGATTTCGGAAGCATGAAGAGCTATAATAAAAATTTCCACTTGACTTCTTAGTGCATTGTTTCTAATTCTTTGCTTGAAAATCCCTTTCCACTGCAGAAATGACAATAGTGTCTCGACTTAGTGGGCTCCAACTACACCTGGTGTTAAATGGTGCTGTCCCCAAAATTTTAACTGAAACAAACCAATTTACTGTAGCTGAATGTTTTGCCTGATTTTTTGTAGCTGTATTTACAGACAGAAGCAACTGTGCCTATTTCTAACTACATGCTCCTTACAGCTTACATGATCAGTCCAATTGCTTTGCTTTATAGCCTGGCAGTTACTATATGGATTTTTCAACAGAAACTATAGAATATTTCTGGCACATCATGTGCACCATGTATCAGTGGGCAGTGCAGCCCTCACGTGCATTTTAGAATCATTCTTTCCCCTGTGGGCTGCAAGCAGAGCAGGTGTTGCAGAAGACATAATTCTCACTAGTTCTAGATGGGAAGATCATATTTCCAAATACTTTTGTTCCTCTTGCAAGTCATATAGTCAAGCTTCTTTTCATTAAATTTGCTTTTGTTAGTTGAAGCTTCAGAGCAGAATCAAACTCTGTAGCTCTTCATCAAAAGCTTAAAGCTTTTGGAGTTCACCAATCTGTACCGCACATTAATGAGTGTTCATTTACAAATTTAAAAGAAGTCCATTAAGTATATACTAAAAATTAATATAATAGTTAAATGATCCTATTATCATTACTGCATAATAATGTATTGGGTTTTTTTAAAAAAGAGTCAGTTTCTACATTTTACACACTATTAATATATCCACTTAAATCAATTTTCTTTTTATAAAATACACTGAATGCCATTGAAGTTTTCAGTTCTCAAAACACACTATCTTAGAGGAAAACAGAAATTCCACATTCAGTTCCCACCTAAAACTATACCTTTTAGTCCTACTAACAGACATACAGGTTTTATGAAGGAAGAAAATACATTCCTCCCTTCAAATACACACTTATCTTGCTCTTTTCATAAAACACGCTTTCTTCTAAATCAGGGTTCTAAATTTTAGGATATTTCCAGAACTGGTAGCTGAATTAGTGCTTAAGTCATATACCTGCAGTCACCATAGTTCCAATTAAAGATATTAAAAATAATTTTTCTTCTAATCTCTTAAATGTTTTATTTGCTAGCCAAGTGCTGGGTTTGTCTTGATCTAGATCAGAAGATATGCGTAATTTAGTAGAGAGGTTGCAGCTACCATTGATGTGTGCAACCTCTGTCAGTACTTACTCTTAAAATTCAGGCAACTATCTTGTCTTCCAACATAGATCTGAATCAGAAATGGATTTGGTACATGAGATGTGGGAAATCCACTTTGTAGGGGTCTTCTATGAAACAATTTGTTACTGAGTTCCCCCATCCCACCAGCTCTAAATGTCCATTCTTCCAGGACTCGCCCAGGGAAAGACCACTTGTCAGGACAGGAGAATTCTCAAATTGGCAGGGGTGGAAGGCAGATCTGCTGGCCAAATTTGTGATTACACTGATGAAATGGATATGCTTGTTTTGTGCATATATGTCAGCAGAATGGCGTGTTTACTTTAGACACCATGACTAAGAATAAAGTTGTGTTGCCTGAGGGACAGCACTCAGCCATAACTGACAGATCATAGTCCAGAAAGCCTTAATACTCAAGGAGATAAGGTTTGACACACAGCTTTAAAGCAGATTGGGGTCTATCCTTAATTTTCCCAATGACGGGACATTCACTATTCTTTAATGTTGACAGTTGTCCAGCAATTTACTCCAAACAATTATATATACATATCTCTATATGATATATTACAATATACATCATATAGAATATAGTATGTAACATAATAATATAGTATCTCATATATAATTTGGGACTATTATTATATACATACATTTTATATATTATTGTTGAAAATTCTTTAAAAATAAATATTTTGATGTATTTTTATCAATATCATCCTTCCTCCAGGTATCAGAAGCAATCACACACACAACAGAAAGAAATCATATATGCCACTTGGGGAACAAAAGGATGCAGAGCTTCTTCTGCAGCAATTACAGTGCTCTATTGCATGTTCATTTTTCCTACTGGTGCTATATCTTAAATTAAACTAGCAATTTGCAGGACAAAAAAAGATGTGAAATTTTGCTTCCTACCACTTTGTAAGTACCACAGGCCATTTGTAAGAAACCTTTCCCCTAGGACAACAAAAGAAGACAAAACCAGAGTCTATCTGATTTACGTGACAGCCTGAATACAGCTTTCAAAAGCACAATCATCAAACAGTTACTAAAAAGTGATAAGTGGCTAGAGCTTTTAAACTAACAGAAGTCCTAGGTGCCCTAAATCTTTGAGAGCCATCCAAATTATGTCCAGTTCCTTGAAAAGGTACTGGTGCAACTGAAGGCATTAAATCCTAACACCATCTAATACTGTAAAGCGGTCAAAACCATTTTCTATCAGCTTCCATGGTTTCTTCTAGACATCAGGGGAAAGAAAAAAAAGAAAAAGGGTTCAGGGCTCAGGTTGTGACTGTCAAGATGAAAAATAAAGGTAAAAATTAAGTGAAGCACAACCCCAGCCAAAGGAAACTGCTAACTTCTGCAGCAAGCTATTATCCAAAGAGGAAAAAAGAGTGATGGAAAAACAACATACCTATGCTGCAGAGGTGGAATTATCTGACTTGTTCCTCTTTAGATTCTAGAAAACACTGGAGCGTGGAAAACACCAAGATATGATGACACAGGAAAAAAAAAAAGTATGAAAGGAACAGACAAGTGTTATGAAGCTAATGTTCTTGTGCTAGTTTTATCAACTTCTTCATAATTACAAATGATGTCTTTTTAATTATTGCACTAAGTCTCACTCAGCACTTTAAAAATTGAAATTACATGGAGTGGAAAGCTCTAAGTAATACGGTGTTAAACTAACAGCTCTTCTAATACTTTAAAAGATTTGGATCTCTGCTGCTGAAACGAATAAGAAAATAAAACAACCACAGGAGCTGCTTCCATCCTTACATGATAATGTTGAACTGTTTATTTCTTATGGACAGCCTACATAGAAATCACAGCTGAATTTTATAAAATGACAGGTATTATAACCTGTGAGACATCTCAAGCATTTGGACCACAAACCTGAAATATTTATGAGCTGTTACAGAGAACACATCCAACAAAGCTGGATGATTAATGTACAGAATTTCTATGTCTTCCATGTCAAAAATCATGAAAGATTCTGTAATATATAAATCATCAAAGAGTCCAAACTACTGCAGCCTTGAGTACAGTTATTTGTCAACAACAACAAAAAGAGTGGCAGCAAAGGTGAATACATACTAAAACACACACACAAAAAAAAAAACCAAGACAAAACAAAACAAAATAAAATATCCTGTATGTGTAATGGAAACAGAAGTTGTAAATCCATGTAAAATCACACAAGTGAATGAAAACTCCATTTGCATAACAAAGAGCTGATCCGAATGGGGCTACTAGAATGCCATACCAGGGAGATTTTTTTCTCTGTGATCACTTTACCATTACTTAATCCACTTCAGTCAATGCACTCTTAGAAAAAAGACTTTTCATTTGCCCTTGGAGAAGGATTATACAAATCTCACCAGACCAAACCTACAGGGCTGAACTTCACCTAGGAAGAATTTCCACTATTTGTGGCAGAAAAAGCCTTGTGAACACGAGTGAATCCTAGCAAGACTCTTATTATTCAATCAATGGTGGTGGAGGGGAATGGGGACAAGCAACAGGTCTTTTATAGAAGAGCCATATTCCCATCAAGACTAACACACAGTGAACAGCAGAGCCTCCAACCATTGCACTGCAAAACTAGCACGCTATTTCTGGTGAGAAAGGGAGGTCCTGAATTTTTGGCAGTATATTCCTTGTAGTCCATTTAGAAAAAAAGCAGGTAATTTATGTCAGGACACACATTTAAATGGACTGAGTTACTAGCTAAATGCTTGCAAATCAGTATCAATCATACCATGTATTCTTTGTGGCCTGTGCACTTTCTTCTCATATAGAAATAGAAAATCATAGATTTGTGTTAGTTTCTGTTGTGTGGCTTCTGACCTACTCTTTTTGCCCTCAGAGGCTGGGAGTAGCAAAGCAGAAGAGAAAAGCCACAAAAAGCCAAGACCTACAGATGTAGGGAGCTGCAGCTGTAGCCTGTGGAGCCCCAGACAGCTCTGTATGTTGCCATGGTCTCTTCTCCATGTCTGCTCCCATTCCTAGTTGAAGTATATCTTGTAATAGATGAAGTCTGTCTTAGTGCATCCTGAGTATTATGGTTTCTCTTTACTATGAACAGTGGTGGGGAGCCAGACAAGTGCTGCAGGATGCAGCTCAGCAGACTGGCCCATACCTCCAGCGAGACAGCCAGGCAATGTCAGACCTCAGGAAGATGCTTTGCAAAGCCAGCACATTTATTTTGCAAATGAGGAACAGACCAAAAGCCATCCTCTGCAGTGACAGTACAATGTACAGATCTAGGAAAGTGAGGAATCTGTCAGGGTTTTTGTATTGGCTTTGTGTGGCAAGGTTTTGGTAGCGGAGGGGGTTACAGGGGTGGCTTCAGTGAGAAGCTGCTGGAAGCTTCCCCTGTGTCTGACAGAGCCGATGCCAGCTGGCTTTAAGACGGACCTGCTGCCAGCCAAGGCCAAGCCAATCAGCGATAGTGGTAGTGACTCTGTGATAACATTTTTAAGAAGGAAAAAAAGTTGCTTAGTACACAGAAATGGCAGCCAGAGAGAGGAGTGAGAACATGTGAGAGAAACAACCCTGCAGACCCCCAGGTCAGTGAAAAAGGAGGGGGAGGAGATGCTTCAGGTGCTGGAGCAGAGATTCCCCTGCAGCCTGTGGTGGGGAAGACCATGGTGAGGCAGGCTGTCCCCCTGTGCCCATGGAGGTCCACGGTGGAGCAGATATCCACCTGCAGCCCGGGGAGGACCCCACGCCAGAGCAGGTGGATGCCCAAAGGAGGCTGTGACCCTGTGGGAAGCCGGAGCTGGAGCAGACTCCTGGCAGGACCTGTGGATCTGTGGAAAGAGAAGCCCATGCTGGAACAGGTTTGCTGGCAGGACTTGTGACTCCGTGGGAGACCCACGCTGGAGCAGTTCATGAAGAACTGCAGCCCGTGGGAAGGACCCATGTTGGAGAAGTTTGTGGAGAACTGTCTCCCATGGGAGGGACCCCACGCTGGAGCAGGAGAAGAGTGTGATGAGTCCTGCCCCCGAGGAGGATGAAGCAGCAGAAATAATGTGTGATGAACTGACCGTAAACCCCATTCCCCATCCCCCTGTGCCGCTGGGGGTAGGTGGAGAATCCAGGAGTGAAGTTGTGCCTGGGAAGAAGGAAGGGGTGGAGGGAAGGTGTTCTGAGATTTGGTTTTATTTCTCATTACCCTACTCTGGTTGATTTGTAATAAGTTGAGTTAATTTTCCCCAAGCTGAGTCTGTTTTGCCCATGATGGTAATTGGTGAGTGATCTCTCCTGTCCTTATCTTGACCCACAAGCTCTTTGTTATATTTTCTCTCCCCTGTCCAGCTGAGGAGGGGGAGTGATAGAACAGCTTTGGTGGGCACCTGGCGTCCAGCCAGGGTCAACCTGCCACAGTTTTGTTGAGAACAGCCTGTTTAAGGTGCCAATCCTCCTGCTAACATTTTCTATGGAGCCTATGGAATCACCAAAGCTAACGACATCAACTATACGAGAGCCTCAGCTGTTACTGTTGCTGTTACTAAGGAAGTGTTTTGCTCTGCATTATAATCTATAAGAAATGAATGAGGACATTTTCAGCTACCCATTTTTGCTTAAAACTAACCACAAATTGAATAAAACAGATAAACAAATAATTCCAATATAAAGCAATATCACCTCTGTCTAACTTCAGTTCCTAGTCTCCCATGTTGCCTGAGTAGTTGAGCATAGAAGTAAATAATTTAAATTGTGTCCTGTTGCTTTCATTCTAGCATTTCAGAAATATGCTGTGTCTCCAGTTACTGAAGGGTGTATGAGGATATGTGAAATCCAGAGTGAATACTCCCATCTCGTGGCAGATCGTTAAGTTCCCTGTTGACAAAAATATACTTACAAAACCAAGATTGTATAATTCTGGTAAGACTATTGTATAATTCTCTTAAGATTGAAAATGTAAAAATAGATACCTTTTCCCCGAATTAGAGCAGAAATATCTGCACATGTGGTGGTAGCAAGAAATTAGAGTTTGAAATACCTAATTTGCACATTTCTCCCGACCAAAAAGCACAACAAACCAAAAAAACCCAAACAATTTAACAATAAAATCAAATTCCTGAAATTTATAAACAACCTAGCACATTGAATTCTGACATAAATTCTTCACAGCTTTCACAGAAAATACAGTGAAATGGAATCACTGGATTAGTCAGTCTGACTTTTTATGTATTATAGGTCTTTAAATATTGCTCAAATACTGTAGTACATACGCAGAATATTGTAGCCTTCCAAAACTAAAATCTGTGCTCCAAGGGAAGAATGTGTGATGCCACCTTAATTCTCCAGAGATACACTCAGCTAGCTATCCCCTGATCCACACATAAATAGAAAGAAAATCAATCATCAAACCATTCTCTGGTTCATTTGCAAAACAAACATTGTCCCTTATTCTAAAGAAGAAGCTAGAAGCCCTTGAAATTACTTGGATCATATCAATATCAAATTATAATACTGAATCACCCCAAGTAATCAGAAAGTCAAAGAACTTGTAAAACCTAACAGTAGTTCTCTAACTATTGGGAACATGGCACCAAAGTATTCTTTTCCTGACAACCATATGAACAGACAATGACAGTTCTGAAAAGTCCTGGAAAAAAATCAATAATAGAAAAATACTGCCCTGAAACTATTTCATATGTGTAGGTTGCTACCCTTAAAGGCTCAAAGAGGTACTGTTCTTTGTAGGTTTAAATTGTTTTAATCTCTTAGTTCTGTAAGAAATCACCATTTTCCTTCAAGAACTTTTGCTTCATCTCCACTAAGTGCTTCAGGAGATATCATGGGTATTAAACACCAAAAATAATTTCGTTTATCCTCCATGATATCCATTGCAGGAGCACATCAGGCTATATCTGTATTATTGGAGTCTCATCTGCATTATCAGACTCAAGCATGTTTTCAGGTTCTTTGCAGTTTGCTCTAGCCGTATACCAACTCTGTTTCAGGGTAAGGTTAACAAACACTAGTCCCTCACCCATACGCTTGTTTCCATGGAAATGAACTATAAATTTGCAGATTAGATGGGCACGTCAGCATACTGGGAAAAGTCAGTTGGAGGCAGCCTGAATGCTTGCAAGCATTCTGCCTCTGCTTCTGACCACAGCTAGGACCTTTATCAAAGAAAACATCCATGCTTCAAAGGGAGAAATCTGTTGTTAAACACCCATGCACTGACAAACAACTCTAAAGAAGCCATCACACTACTGATGCTACTAGTTATCTTCTCACGACCCAGATTCATTTTCAGAATACCAAATCGAGAAGTTTATAGAAAGTCTGCTACGTTATCTGGACATCCATTTTTCTGAAGCACACTCTGCCAGACTCGGATCAAATGAGATGCATAGGGTACAGCACTGCACTCACAGATCATCTCTTCTTTATCCATGGTGGACCACATGACCAGAATTCACCATTACTACTAGTAGCAACTAACTGGTTAAACTTGTTTTAGAGGTGAAAAGTAATGGTGAATAATTGTTGCAAACCGAATCCAAACTTTGGCTCTTTTGTCTTTCATTTTCAAGATAATCTTTAAGGAAAGTACTAAGCCAACAGAAATGCACATGAAAATCATCCAGATGTCTGGATATACTAAATTTGAGGGACAGCATATCCTCACCTCAAGCCTTGCTGTTTAACATCTGGTTGAAGATGAAATATCAAGACAGACAGGCAGAAAGAAAAATAATGTGGGGGCTTTTCTTCTTTTTTTTACCCCCAATATCACACAAAGTAGAATTCAAACTTGGGGTTCATTCTAAGTCTTAACTACTTTTCATTCCCATTATAGCTGTGGTCATCTGCCTCTGGGTAGAAAGCTGTCCCCACCATTTTAGATACACACAATTGTGTTTCAGACACTCATCATCTTCAGCTATAGCCATCATGACTATAGCTTATAGCTAAGAATGTCCAGAAATAGCAGCAGCTGTTCTTAAATACTGTAGCTGTCTACTAAGTGTCAGAAGTCACCATGAATACACCAGACTACTACTCCACTGTCTACACTGACTCTCCAAAGAATAGTGCAATTCAAAAGCCCTTTTCTGATATGCACAGCCTTCACTGGTTTTAGAACTACTTGCCTGATCCCCCAGAATGGGCACTGAAACATTAATTAAAAATTGTGGAATAGCCATCAAGAGCCGGTTTTATTTTTAACACTATATTTATCCCAGGAATCTCATATGAAAAGTATGACAAGGACATTTATAACAGAGACAAGTAGAATACCATATGATCTGTTTATGATTAAAGCCTCTCGGACATCCAATAGTTGGACAAAACTATAAAGTAATATACAAATCATTATTCAGTCAAGATTTTGCAGTCACCATGATCAGCTTAACAGATTCTTTCCATTGTGGTAAGCAATACTAGTGATTTTTGATAAATTATGTATTTTTGCCATTAAATGTTATTCTAAGACATAATGAGTAAAAAAAGAATCAAGTGGTTAATAATTAATCATTTATCTCAAACCCATTACTACCCGTTACTAGACCTCTTAACCTCAGCTGAAAGAGTTACCGAAGCTTATGAAAAACTAAAGTACAAACAAGAAGCCAAATAACCAACAGAACCTTTAAATTCAGTGGTCTCCAAGAAAATCAGTGCTCTGATTATGTAAAAGATTTGGAGGGGGGCGGGGGGAGGAGGAGCAGTTAATTTAAAATTAGGAAAAAAACCCCAAACTTTATAAATCTCAAGGAAGAAAGTTCACCCTACTAAGTTTTAAAATTATCAGGATTAGATTGTACAGGCAAACTAATATAAACAGGGTAGCTGCAGGAATTCAATATGACTTTTTTTTGATAAAATCTGATTAAAGATAGCCACAGAAACGTTTTCAGTAATGTAAGCATTCTATCACCACGGTTTTATCTGCTATGATCTTGCTTCTACAGACAGGACATTTTTTAACTTAACTGAAACAAAATTAAAACAGCTTGAAATTACATTCCAACTAACTGAATTCCCCTTCCTATGTCAATTAGACATAATGTTATTCGCTTCATGCTCCCTTACTAAACAGTTCTCTTCCCCAGAGAGAAAAAGTGTTCCAAGGTAGTACCTCACCAACAGCTGTCCATTACTCAAAAATTAGTTCCAGTAGAGTAATTGACTGTGTATATTCTGCAGTCTAGTTGTCCAAACCATTTCAATGAAAACTATTTAAGTTCTGATTTTGTATGGTATTTTTATTCCACTATACTGTAACTGTCTACAAAGAGGGCTAAGAATTTTTCTGACAATTTAAGGTAAAGATAAGATAATAAGTAATTTCCATTACATAAAACTCACTGCTCACTGGTCTTGCTACTAAAATGTTTCCTACCTAACTAATCCAAGACCTTATAAATAGCGCACAATAAAATATAGAAAATACAATTTTTCCATACATTTTAATTGGATGCTTCAGTCTCCTCCCTTACTTTTCTCAGCCGTTAGAGTCTGGAGCTATCAGCACACTTTCTGAACCAGTAGGACACCTCAGCAGTGGTGACTACCTGTTATTCCTCCTATTCACACGCAGTTGCTGCTCCAGGCTTGCTCAGCACTATCTGTCCGTCACATGAACACTTAGAGAAAATAGACTTGAACTGATGCTACATCTCTTCAAACCAGTAAGAAACACTAAAAAAAAAAAAATCTAAATTTTATAATTTTATACACTAATGAGTTCTGAAAGAGTCCTAGTACTTTCAACAACTTCTGTACAAAAAAATCTTGCATTACACACTCATCACAATAAACGGTGTTTTATAGCAGTGAGTCAAATCAGTAAGGTGCCTTTGCAGAGATACGGCTGATCTGGATATCTGACATCCTGACAGAATTTTAATGACATCTGCCACTAAGACAAGCAAGGTTAGAAGCTTTTTGTAAAGGTTCCAAATCAAAATGGACTTCCCTTTTTTAAAGTACAGAATGGTCACTTCATCTAGAAAAGAGTAGCCTCCTTTTAACTGCATCAAGACCTAAAGCTAACGTCTTTTTCACCTACTTTTCAGGAAGACATTGAGGATTTTATCACAAAAGACACAAAGGATTTCCTTGTGGGTTTTTTTGTTATTACTATTATTCTGTAGTAGCACCTGCAGCCATGCTGTAGACTTATGCTATTCACTGTATATTTATCCTGTAAATTGGGAAAAATAGAAAGAGGAAGAAGCTTAGATTACTATCAGAAGCACTAATAAACCTTTCCCTGGTGATACCACATCCCATTTCTGTTGATGCTTTAAAATAGACATTGACAAATTGGAAAACAATCAGAAAAGAGTTACAAAAACTAGTCCAGATTTGGGAGAGCTATTTTAGATTGAGACTTTTTTTAAAAAAGTCTGTTTAATGCAATTTAAGGAAGGTTACAGTCCAGAGTAAGCTATCTAATTAGAAGATGTTTGACAATAGGAATCTTTGTGTTGATCAAATGTCCCCCCACCAAAAGTCAACTGAGAAGACACCCATGTCAGCATTTCCTCAGTCCTTTTTGTGAGCTAAGATTATAAAAAAGAGGAAAGAGGCAGGGAAGAGAGTGCAGTAGGAGTTTGAGTAGAAGGGGAAAGGTGAGAGATGGATTATTGGTTTTAATATGCTAATATAGAATGATGAATAAGTATTAATTTGATACTAAACTTCTGCTTCTCTTATTAAAATAATCCTAGTATTTGACCCAAGAGGGAATAAAATTGCTTATCATCTCTGGTATTCATAAGTCTTCACCCTTTCTTAAACTGCAGTTAAATCACTAGTCCGACCTATTTTCTTTTAAAATGATTGTACAGGATACCCCATATAACACAGGACATGGGAAGTCTTATCCCTTCTTCTCTCCGACTTCCTGCAGCTTCTTTTCCCAGTAAGCTCATCTTTCTCCTGTTTGTTCAAAAACTGTACTTCATCCTTCTTCTGTTTTTTTCAGCCCAGTATGGGGCCTGAACCTCATTCCAGCTCTGCTGCTGGGGAGAGCTGTAACTGAGGAGCATCAAAGACACTCAGGATTGTAGAAAAGGAGGGTAGTAGACACTCTCTACAAGAGGTAAGAATGAACTCCAGAGAGTCAAACATGTTCCTGGTCAACATCTGCTTTACATATGTCAGTTCATGGAAACTTTAATAATCTAGGTGGAAACATACTGGAAAGTAGGATAACTTTCAAAGACCGAAGGTTGCTGGAAACTGGAGGAGCATAGGAGGGAAACGCCACCTCACACTTGCTCAGCTCTCTGACTCCTTCATGGATATCTGTTACTATTCCTTATGATAAAGAAGATACGTGGGTGCAATTTTTAGTCTAATTCTATACAGCTGATTTCAGGTAGGATCAAGGAAAATACAAAATAAAGAAGGGGAGAGAGATTAAAATAAAATGCATAGATATTTCTGCATGAACTTGACTTACACATTTCCCATCAGTTTCTTTGACCATCTTTTCTCTTGCATCCTTAATGCTAAATGAGTTCCATACCAGCTAACTAATTTATTCCCTTTTTGATTTCTGAATGCTTTCATGAACACTCACTTCAGAGAACTGTGCAGCCCGTGGCTAGAGTGAACCCGCTATTCCCGTCTTCAGAGGGAACCGATGTAGGCCAAGCTACAGCAGCTGTGCTGAGTCCACGCCATGCCACATCAATCATTTTCTCTTGGAAAGAAAGAGAACAGAGATTCAATACCTGCATGCTGCCAAGTTAGCCGTATTTTCTTTTTGTTGAATACATTCTTTTCCCTTTTGGTTCTCATTAAAGATCAAGACAAGTTTATGTAAAATGACTGCACACACTTGAGGATCAACAGCACTGTTTGTCATGAGGCAAAGGAGTATTTTTGTGCTACTATAGTTATGTAGTTACACAAAGGAGAAAATAGTAGTTGTTCCTAATCAGTTCCTCATCTGTTCCTAATTAGAAGAGCATGCCTTTGTGCAAAACATGTTGTAATTCTGAACTTCATACTTAAATGAGTGGAATATGTGAAAGGCATGGTAGAAAACTTGAGTCTCAGAAGTAACATTCTAGCTGCTGCTGTGCACACCACTGTAGGAAATTCCTAGAGGCCTCTGTCACAAGACACTTCATAATTCAGCATTTAGGATTATTCTGATGTTACAATGGTATTTCATAGAGCTAATTTTACATATAAGCAATGAAACCATTAATCACAAGCTCATACAACTTAGTATAGAAAAGGTTATGTCCTTAAAGAGTTTTTGCTCCATCATCTATTTTCTAATACCTATTTTCAAAAAGCACAGTGGTTTCGGAAACCATTGTCCTACACCCTTGTCAGACATAACAGGATATCAATGGCCCAGGGGCTGCCTCTTGAAAGATTTTTTTTTCTTATAACTTCTTGGAATAAAAACCAAACAAACAAACACTGAGTTTTCTTCCTTTATCAACTTCCAAATTTTGTCATAACTCTGGCAACACTTAGGGTTAGTCTGTTAGGGAATCAAGTGTGAATTCCAGTAAATTCCATTTAAAAGTAAGAAAATAAATACACTTCTGTTCCTTCATTAAAGGTGATAAAACTGAGTAACTTGAAACAGATCAAAACATTGAAGGCAAACACAATGATATGAGTTTATTAAGTATGTCTTTTTGTTTTAAACCTCATGACACTCAGACTATTCATGCTGATTTTTAAATACTCACGCTTCAGTTTGGCAATACATTGATTACTGCAGTTTAAAGTTGAGGGCATAGGATAAAGGACTAAATGGAATATCTAACCACTAACTAAGAGAGAGGGAGATAAGATCCATGCATCTGAGGGTGACTGAGCTGATTTGAAAAAAAAAAAAAAGAACTTTTTGAATTCTTACACTAATGGACTTTAAATTGTTGATAGAAATAACAGCATATGGTCCTTCCATTTCCACCTTCATTTTTGTTTTACTGGTTTTTTCCACTTCTGTATTCTAGATTGTTTTTTTTAAATATAATAAAAGAATGCAAGAGACTTCAAGAGCAGCTTCTCTTCTGTTTTTTTTAAGCAAACTGCTCCCCTTCTCCCTTTAAGTAAAGGTGGAGTCCTAGTAACTTCTCAGTGAAACGCTTGATGCACCCCAGGACACGGTTGGCCCTTTTTGCTGCCAGGGCACACTGTTGATTCATATTCAACTTGCCATCAACCCAAACCCCCAGATGTCTTTGGACAGGGCTGCTCTCCAGCCTCTCGTACCACAACTTGTATGTATAACCAGAATTACCCCTTCCCAGGTGCAGAATCGGGCACTTGCTCTTGTTAAATTTCATACAGTTGGTGATCGCTCAGCTCTCTAGTCTATCCAGATCTCTCCCTAAGGCCTCTCTACCCTTGAGGGAGTTCACAGCTCCTCCTGGTTTAGTATCATCAGCAAACTTACTCAATGTAAGATCATTTATAAAAGCATGAAAGATCACTGGCCCTAAAACTGAGCCCTGGGGAATCCTACTGGTGACTGGCTGCCAGGTTGATGTAACCCCATTTACTAAAACTCTTTGAGCCCAACCCATCAGCCAATTGCTCACCCAATGTATTATGGATTTGTCTAGCTGTGTGCTGGACATTTTGTCCAGAAGGATATTGTGAGAGCCAGTATCAGAATCTTTGCTAAAATCCAAAAGAAACGCTTCTACTGGCTTCCTTTGAGGATAGGCTGGTCATCTAATGCAACCTACTGCTTCAAGCAGCATCAACACTGAATTCACACCTTGCTGTAATAAGTGGCTTCAAAGTCAGAAAATACATTCCAACCCACTTTTCATATGGATAATATATTTTTAAATCAAAAGCATTGGCATCAAGTATTATCAGAAACTCCATCCAGCACATCAGGAGATATATCTGCACAGCTAAAGAAACATCCTCTTTAACTAAAGCACTTGCAAGCTACCCTCCTTTTCTTTCTTTCAAAAATTAGATGAACTTACATTGTCGAATACAGAGACAAAGCATATATGAGGGTTGTGCCAAAATTCACCTAAGCATTATAGGCAAGGTCCTATAGTACTGTGAGAGCCCAGCTCACAATAAGTGAAGGAACTAGAGCCATAAACACCGGTAGAAAATGTTTTATTTTTGCAAAAGAGAGAAAAGCCACCTAACTGACATTCTGCACCCAAAAGTTTCACCAAGGCCCCATTGGCTGCAAGCCAGTTGTCAGACAACAGACAGCTACCAATTGTTGCAGTACAAGCAACTTTCTTTTCTACCATGAAATGTTTTTCTAGTAAGAAAATGCAAGGACTTTTACTAAAACAAAACTATATTTTCATTTCACATTATAAACACTGGCATAGAAACCCAGGGTTTGAGTAAAATGCTGCTAAAAACCTTTTAAACTTCCTTCTTCGTCTTTACTGCTAAATATAACATCATGAGACTATTGAGTGATAATAGAAATCCCTTGTTCCAAATGGCAGACACACAGGGCAATACGTAAACAGGATTAGCGTATAATGCTACCATTACTCTCTGGAAAAAGTGCAAACTAATAATTTATTGGCTCATTATCTAATTAGAAAAAAGCTTTTTGGCTAATAACTTCAACACTGAAACATAAAACCAGCTATGCCAAAGCTGAAAATGCAAAGCTTCATGTGTATTTTGCTGCATGTTTCTATGTAAGAATTTTTCTAGGAATGTAACCCAAATATCTACCAAGCACTTCATTTTTTTGTAAAGTACAAAAGCCTGCCATAGGTTGAAAAATAATCCAAGAAGTACAGGCTGGATTAATCCACCCACTAATAATCACATAATCCTTTGACTTCCAGCAAAGCGTGCAAGAAATCTTAGCTGGATGATCAAACTAGTCCCTCTATATTGCCCTTTACATTTCCAGTATCATTACAGAAATCAGTTATATTGTATTTGTGCATTAATTCCCATATTTTCTAAGACATAGTGTATAGTTATTGTTAGAGAGAAACTACTTAAGGAACGAATAAATGGATGCATTTGGAATGTTGCCCCCTTAAATCCAATGAAAATGTTCCTAGATTCCATTACAGATTTAAAAGGGGCCATATTCAGAAATTTTAAATCTATAAAACTTTGCAGTCAAACACCTGAAATTAATCTTCTGGTTTGCTAGCAGCCAATGAAACACAATACATGGTCACATTAAAGTGGAAGAAGGACCAAACAATTGGTCTCACTGCTGAATTTTCCAGTGTTCTCTGCAAACAACAAACTGTTCAGATCAATATTTATGGCATATTTTGCAACGGGATCAAAGATTAAAATTTATCTGTTGAAAATAGGTTTCAGGATAAACATTACAGTCCTTCAAAACCATAACATGTTGAATACATCTCTCTCTCTGTAATACAGGCACAGTAACAAATTCTTGCAAATTCTTGCATAAGAAGTATTTGTTGTACAGAGACTAATTGCAAGCTTTCCACTATGCAATGTATTATCACCAATATGACATTGAGTTTAAGTCTGAGAACATTGAAACTGTGCTGTGGACAAGGGGTAAAAAGTGTTCTTGTACGCTACCTGAAACTTAAGACCACTATGTGGTAGAGCATTTCACAAGAAGCTGCTTAATAGGAACTGATAGCAGGCCCAGAGCAGAGGGCAGAAAAAACCCAAAGCATAGCGGCAAAATAATGCTTTGGTGCCTCAGATTATTGTGTAAATTACAGCAAGCAGATTTAGGCATTCCATTCGGGAAGAGCAATAGAGAGCATGAACATGTACTAGAGAAAAATCATTAAAAGAAAATGAAATAAAAGCAAATGAGAAGTGCATCTGTAAAAAGAAAATGTGTGAAAAAGGAAAATGTGGATGCACATATTGTGATCAGACTGCAATTTAAGATCACATTTGGATGTATTCTGTGTGCTACAGTTAGTTACCCTCTCATACAACATTTGAAGTGAGAAAAAATTTAGAGGCGGGAAATCAATTCTAACCACATATCTCAAGGAAGATTTCTTTAAGAATAACTTTATTCATCTTCAGACAAACCATAGTCCTTGGATTCAGTAGGATTTCCTGAGTGGAGCTGATATCCCACTGGCTTCAGTAGAAGGACTAGATTTGAAACCTTGCAAGCCCCCCAGCTCCTGCCTGTGCCCCCCCCAGCCACCGGCTCAAGCTGAGGAGGAGCCCCCGGGTGCTGCCAGGCCACCCCATACGTACAGGCTGACCGAAGCTGCCCTTCGAGGACTGCTTTCCTTTGGGGGGGGACTCTCTTCTACCTGGGTGATGGTTTTCACAGAAGCCATACAAAAGGTGGTACCTATCAGGTTTTCATCACTCCGCCAAATTGTCGGAAAAGAAATAGGCTCCGAAGTTATTAGGCAAGAACTGGCAGGTGAACAGACAGTAGGGGAATCAGCTGCTCAAACACTGGTCACTAGTGCCATTTTTAGACCCTGAGCACCCACGATACCCACACAGGACTGGTGGATGTGATGCAGGACCTATTGGGCTCCATTCCCTTTTGGAGTGACAGCTAGAAGCCAAATGGGCAGTGTTAAGGTATTGAAAATGACACTGAATGCTTTGGCAACTGAATTTAGCTGGCAGTGTGAAAATGTAAGACTTGTTTCTTCACAAAATCGGTCTTAAAAAAGAAGAAGAAATATTTAATACATCAAGGAAGCAAAAAATCTGAGGAGAACTAAACATTTCCCATCTGAATGAGAAGACAATCAAGAGTTTTTTGTATGGCCCATCAGATTTTTACATGAATGTTGGAAAAATAACAGGACAATCCATAGTTTTTCTTTGTCTTATTGCAAAATTGTTTTACATTTCTGGATGCATTTCCAAGGACCAAACATTGTTCTAAGTTTCAGCCCACTTTCTCTTTTTCATATGGGTATATTTCTATGGAGAACAACAACATTATTTTTAGTTCTTCAGTTCTCTAAAATGCAACGTCATCAAATGAAAAACTGAGCTATCATAATCTGCCAGCTATCCCATCCAGTGATTAAATTCAAGATAAAAATAGCCAAATGGTTTTATATATGATTGAAAGTGGAAAAGGCAGATTGCTTACAAGATAAAAAGAAGAAACTATGATAAGTCAATCATGAGCACAGGAGATGAGAGCTAATACATATTGGTGTGATGAAGACTGACATGCCCATTACCAAAGTGGAACAATTTTTAGCAGTAAAAAGATTAAGCATGACGGCATGAAATAAAAAATAGACTAGACTTTATAGAACATGGAAATTCAGGGGCTTCAAAAGGATTATTAAAATCTGCTGTGAATAGAAGCCTCCATGAGTAAAAAGAGAGATTATGCTACCCCTTAATGCAAGAAAAAAAATTACTAATTTATCTCTTCTACACCCATGCAAACTACAGAGATATGACTTATAAGCAAGAAATAGTAAAAGAAAGAGTGAAAAGGAATAGTCAGCTGCAAATTACTGCAGAAGAAAATGACGAAAGTATAAGATAATTGCTAGGCAAATACAAACCTCAGCATTGCCAATTAGCGATCTAGAACTTGAGGAAGATTCTTTTAGCCACAGATGTAATTTATTGGACAGTATTTTAAGGAGTTGGTCATCTACTGTTGATGATCTTATCAGAAGCTGCAATAGGTATTATTTTGCTCTAGCATCTTTGTGGGCCTTTGATTCGTATTTATATTGGATAACGTAGTGAGCAGCAAGTCCTCTATCTTCAGAGCAGCAGCTGAGACCTCAGAGGACAAATGACAGTCCCTTCTCCACTGGCACCATGTGCCAACAAGTTTCCACAGCACTGAGGCTTTTGCACTGGTTAGTGAGCCACACACCAGTAGATGGAGGCTATATTCAGCTTTAAGGACTTAATTCAGCTTTAGAGATGCATCCAAAATGAATGTTTATAATTTTGTTCATTCCCATTCATACACTGAAGACAACAGACCTGGACCGCTGTATCAAACACTATGATACTTGCAACATACTGATGATTTATAACACCTGAGGTTCAGACCTTTTACTCTTCTTTTCAGATTTTATACCTTTCATTGAAGTTTTGCTAAACTGGATTTACAAGCATTTTGATCTAATATTTAAGCAAGCCATCAGGAGAAATGTTCTCTTCACTATTACCTTTACACTTTTAATTATCACCATTTGCTTGTGTTAGAAACAATCTTACAAAGCTTGACCAAAGACACACATCCTTTAGCACTTACATCTTACCATGGTGCATGTGTGCAGCTTTTGTTTCAGGCATATTTAAAAGATAGATCATAAAAGTGGTGATAAATAGGTCTTAAAATTTATTTCAGGGGGGTTATTTTAAGGGTGGGTGGTAGCAGTGAAAAACTGAGCTTGGAGTTCCAGATTAATTCCTTTCTACCTTCATTGAGACAAGTAGGTATGCCGGAGGAGTGATACGTAGGATTAGTGACTGTTTGCTTTGATAATTATTGTCAGCACATCATAAAATTTCAAAGGTAGTGAAAAAGTGATCACTGAAGATTTAGAGATTGTTTGCAATGCTATTTTGAATGGACAATCACCTAACATGGTGTCATTTATATCTATGATGCCAAAGGCATAAAAGCAGAGAATTCCATTTCAATTACTTTTACTTTATTCTTCATTTTAGTTATGAACACACAACTGTTAAATGTATCCCCTAATGGTACCAAAGCAGACTGACAGAGTAGTTATCAAATTTTCTGGTTTAGTACCAATATCTTGCACTGTTAAGAGAATATTTATTAGTTAGTTCTCTGTTTTAATAAAACCTGTACTTGTAAATCAGGCATACAGAAATGCTCTATGCATTGATTTGCAGTTGCAGAATTGTAGGCTTTCCATTTCAAATCATGAGCTTTTAGTATATTTATTTACTTCCTTGAATTTTCTGTAGTACATATCAGTACAGTATGAGCATTTCAAGATGCCCTTCCCTACCTTAGGCAAATATTATTCCTTGTAAAAGAAACATTATTTCCTCCTTTAAAAAAAAAATCTTTGAATACTTATGAATTGTAAACAAATGCAGTAAACAAAGCATCTTTTTAAGCCTACCTATTGATAAACTAAACCAAAAGCACCAAAAATGCATCCCTTTCAATCAGAAATTGATTTCAAAAAACTAATGATGGTATACGATGGGATTCATCGATTTAGTATAAATGTCTACACCTGAGCTAATCACCCACGATTACCTTCAAGTGACAGCTAGTAGGTATAGTCAGAGGAGGGCAGGGCAACAGTCATGTCATCCTAATATTTACATCTAACACAGGTCAAGTGAATCACATTCTAGTTCTTTTAGATGACTGCAGAAGGAGCATAGTGTAACTAGCTTAACTATTAACAACAATATTTAAATGTCTAAATTTCGGATTGATGAATCTCGTCCATGATGTCTACCAGGCATTTTTGCTGTTTGTGTGGATTCATTTATCCCCTGTTTGTTGCAGAGTTGTTAATGCCCAAAGAGTGCGGTTGCAAGTAAGGATGGATGGAATGAGAATGAAAATTTCAGTTGTTCTAAAACTCATGCTAGTCACAGATCAGCAGTGCTTGACATTTCCCATTTCTGCAGAAGTTTGCTACCCCCTCACGCCTAGGTCTTAAAAGTGTGGGCTGAAAGATAGATAAAACTGCAGAGATATTGCCTTCTGGATTTCTGATAGCACATAACTATTACCTGCAGAGAGAACTTTGTGTTTTGCTGAAATAGATGTTCATTTTTTGAATCACAGCACTCCAAACACATCTTTAAGACTGAGATTTGCTCCAAGTAATAGCTATTAGAAACCAGAGGAAAAAAACATAAAAAAGGAAAAAATAGTCTTATACATTACCATAAGTAATAGTCCTTTCTATGAGGTCAGTTTAACTGTTTTTACTGAAGAATCAGTAGCAAACTCTGGTTTATGTTAGTATTAGCAAATAAGAAGGAAAACTTTCAAATTGGTGAAAATTCTGAGGAAAAAAATCCGTTACCAGAAGGACACAGTTGCAGCAGCTGAAATTGTCCAACTGGTTTTTAACTGACAAGTTTTCATCACGATGATACTTTGATTTATGTGTGTGTGTGGTCTAATGAGCACAGTCGCCTTAAGCATATTCCTAAACCCACTAAAAAGAGGCTGAAACAAGCAAAAGCAAATACTTATGCAAAACAACTGTAGTCTTTCTCATTTTTCAAGCTTCTGGGTGAAATAACGAAGTTCATTGTGTGGGTTTTTTTTTTAAATGGCCTCGGGGACACCTACTGCCCAATCACTGTGCAAACACCAGTTTTCCAGTGATCTATCAGCAGCATGCTGCAGAGAGCACTGCCATTGCTAGCACAGTGGAAGTGGTTTGGGATAGTTCTCTTTCTTAGAAAAAAATAAGCCTAAGAAATGTAAGAAGCAATTTAAGCTAAACTTCACAAATGTAGTCCATGACTTCTAAAAATAAAGTTCACTCCTTTTCCCAGAAGGGGGATTGACCCCCCCCAAGCCTGCTCTGAGCGGGGGTTCACCTCGTCTTCCACACTGGGCTGCACTCACTCAAAGGAGTATTCCAACCCAACAAAGCAAGTACAGTGACCCGCAGAAGAAATATGTTAATTCTAAATAAAGAAAAATTATTTTCTATTTGAACAGGCAAAAAGAATTTTTCAGGAGTCTCTGATAAATACAGGTTCATCAAGATAAGATCTGGGCTGTAGTTCTCACAGAATATATTATTGCCTGATACTCCCTATCATGTGATACAAAATAAGCTAAGGCTAAACCTCTCTCTATTTTAGCGAAGGTATGGTCTAAGCAGACATCAGAAGGAACACATATAATTTTATTTCTTTACACAGTGTGTGTAATGAGAAGAAGAAAGCTCAGCTCCATTGTTTCCAAATGAGACATTTTTATTCAAACAGGAGAAGTAAGTCAGATCTATAACATACATTTCTTTTTCCATAATTTATTACTTTAAGAAATAACAGGGTAGACATTAGTCAAAGAACTGTTGTCAAAGAGGAGCAGCTGACATACATTTCCTGAGTAAGTCCACAACTAAGAAGTATAATTATTTTCTTTTTGTTCACAGTAACTTTCCTACTAATTCAAGAAACAAGAATATTAATCCATTTGGAAATGTATAATGGAAGAAAATACCAGCTCTAGTTAATTTTTGTTGACATTTCCTGTCATCTAGGCAATATATATTAATATTTGGTGGTGATATGTTTAATAAATAACATTTATCTATTTCTTTTTCCTCTATGTTTCCAGAAATGTGATAAAGCTTTGATTTTTCTCTTTTCTTGTTACAGAAATGAGGGTATGAAACCTGTATCATAGTCTAATATCAGTATCTGAAAATTCTTTCAGCTCTTTGTGCCTTCCTGTGATGCCTTTGACTGATCTAATGCAGTAGTGTCTATTAAAAATAGACAAGAAAGCTGAAACTTTCCAAGTACAGGAAAGTTGTTTTGTTAAGCCACCTTGGGTTTCTCTTTTTCTAATATATAGGTGATGCCATTTTTGGAAAAATACCTGTAGTGTAAGCTCAAGATGCAGAGAGTTATAGCAAGAGCATGCTATTAAGAGTTATTTTTTCCTATCATCATGAAGAAAAAGTAATCTTAGTGTCATGTTGGTTGAAAATTTTCAGCAGTTCATTAAGCCAGTAAGAATGCTCATGGGGACCTCTCTCTCTTCATGAGAAAAAAAATAAACAAAAGTAACTTTTAACAGCACTAGCTTTGCAATCAATCCTCTCATTGATTTTGTGTCACGATCTGAAGACTGAAGAGAGAGAGGCATTATGCTACTGGATGTTACTGGATGTCCTGAACATCTGAGGACCAGGATAGCATCTAACCTGCAAAGATGAGGGATGTTCCTGTTATAAGTGTCACCTCTTCCTCTGGCTCTGAGAGGAGAAGGATGTGTGCCCGGTGCTTCTGTCTGGCTCATTGCGGCTGCCACAGCCTAACCACAAGCAGGACTCGGATATCGAAGGGAGCAGGTCAGACCTTTAACTGCTTCCCAGGCAGGTTCAAGCAGGAAGGTGGAGGGCTAAGCTGGCATGACAGTGAAGGCAGGGAATGGAGTTAATGATTATGTTTCATATCCAGTGGCTCACTTTGCAATAAAGTAAACCTGTCCTGTACATATCAAGGCAGAGGAAGAAAGAAATAAACAGCTTCCAAGGATTTTTCCTTTCGACTCCGAAATGTCCAAGAAAGCCTTGGGATAAGCATCCTGTCAAGTTTGTAAAACCTCCCGCATCAAACTTTAGGGAACATCTCTGGGGCAAAAGGGCGTATGTAAACTGTTTGAGATTTGACCAACATTACATCTTTAACTGCAAACAGCAGGACTGAGAATTAATTTCTTTATAAATTAACAGAATGAAAATTAAAAGCCTATTCACTGCCTACTGAAATGATGACTAAGTTTTATTAACAGCAGTGGTGATGTAGGGGTTTCAGCAATTGATTCTGAGAAGAAAAAAGCAATTGTAGCCTGGGGAACACTGAATGTATAAATGTAATAATTCTTTTTTTTCCCAGGCATTTTCATTACAGACTTGAGCAATTAGAGGAGTGAGCTTTCTCTCCAGTAGAGAATATGACAACTACTGGTTTAATATTAACAATTTTATTCAGGCAGATCACTGGTTCTAGAACAGCTCAGTAGATACACAGGGTAATTTGTAACCACTTTCTACCTATACACAGGTCAAAGCACAACGTATGTTAATTCTACAACCATGGTGTACCATGGACTGGCATACTATTGCTCGTGTGATCTTGAAGAAGAGTCTGTTGGGAAAGATCAGAGTTGCAGAAAATACTGATCAAAAGCAAATGGAAAATATAAACAGAAAGCAGCATGGGAATGACATCAACACACAGAATCTGGACTGCAAACATCTTCCTTAGCTGCTGAAATGTCACAGTTTGACAGAGCTTCCAAATGCTGCAGTTTCGCTAAACGTGACCCACAAGTTACCTGCAGTTTTGTCAGGGTTACTAGGACAGCTTGCATTTGTCCAGGGTTTCTGGGACATCTCAACAGCCCTTCTCAGACAGAACTACACAATAGATTCAACTAGATTCCCATTTGGAATGTGGAGTTCTCTTACTTTTTTCAGAAAAAATGAATTTACAGTCTGTGGAATGATTGCTGGAGGTGACCTATTGATATGTCCCATCCCCGCCACTTAAGGGAAGGTAAACTTCCAGGGTGGAATGTGGTGCATGTGCAAGGAATCTGTTCCATAATAATTCCCTAAGCAACATAACCTGCAACCTTAGATATTAGCAACACCATGGGAACTTGGTATGCTGATATGCTGACTCTAAGAGAAACAACATGGAGGGTGGAGCGGAGTGGAGACACCGTGGCTAGGCTCTGTGATATCACCACAGGGATGGGGAACTGGAACTGCTGGAACAAGAATGGAAGGTCCCTGCATTGAATCTACTGAAGCAAGGAGGTGAAACAATGGGGCTTCTGTCAACCTACTGCACTACTTCTGGTTTATATCGTAAGTGCCCCATTCTGGAGTACTGACATGAACTTTACTCATTATAATACCAAAACACACCTCCATCCCAAAAGCTACCCACCTCCAAGGTGTGACCACCCCTCACTGAGCAGGCACGCTGAATTTTCTCTAGCATATACCTTTAGAAGTAAAGCGAGGAGATTTTACACCAATCATAATACAGGTATATAGGACTAAAGTCACCCAAGCTCCACTTAAAAAAAATAAAAAAATATAAAAGGGCTTAAGAAAGGAGGAATGCTAGGGAAGATACCATCATAGACAACTCAGGATGACATTGCTGACTTCTGGGATCAGTCGACAGGCTGAACCTCTCTTCTCCCTGATAGGGATGCCTATTGGGTAAGATTGAACCCTCAGTTATACTGAGTGCTTCCACGGGAAACTTAGAAATCTCTATAGAGTTTTTCCATAATTTAATGTGCTTGTAGTTGACTGTATTATTATTTGCACATGCTTTGCAGACAGCATATTTATCACTGGCAATCCAAAGGAACCTGTACTGTTGTTTTAATGATTTGCGCTGCTCATTAATCTAGCCGTGATAGTTTGTTAACGCGACCAAACTCCCTAAGTCTGGTAATTCTAGTGCATTGAATGCGGCTAAGCTGAGAGCGCAGTATGCTATTAGTGCATCTGTCATTGTGATAGTTCAACATATTGAACGTGACTGGACTCACAGCGTTGAATTGGTCATCACTCGGAACTGAAAGCTAGCCGCCCCCAGCCCCTCTGACATCTGAGGACAAGCTGGAATGCAAGGGGGTTTATTTTTTGCCAAACTTCATTGTGCTTTAATGCAACGACAGTCCCAACATGCACATGATGATAGGAGAACAGAGATAGAGGAGGAGGGAGCAACATCTCTTGGACTAGTGATGTCTTAGGAAGGAACACACAGATTAGATTTAAAATCCCCATAGCATCTCTACTGCACCTGTCAGCCTTAGCTCTTTCAGCAGTTTCTAAACTACCATTATTCCCTATTTTTCACACAGGGAAATAGGTTGGAGAGGTGAAGCAACGTTTACAGACCAAATCAGTAACACTAGTGGTAATAGGTACTTTAAATTCAGTCATTACTGTAATTTTTTTCCTAATTATTTGACTTCTTAGAAGTGATCAAGAAACTGTTTACATCTTTAATAAAGTATTAATCTTACCTATTTACTTGCTGTAGAAAACCCACTTGCTAGCCCAAGGGGAACAAAACCAGAAGGAAAATATGTTTTAATATTTCTTTTATTTCTACTACCTCAATAGCTGTTCTCCATTATTAACAACAGCAATTTCTTAGAACAGTGCAAACCACACAGTCTTCAACATGACATGTTAGGAAATAACATTTCAGCAATCTCACCTTGCATTCTGATTCAAAAAATTACTTGGCTCTAACAGGCATCAGTTAGCCTTTAGCAATTTGACTGCCAGCTTCAAATTAAAAACAAATTTCCAAAGATTTCCCTCACTGTGATTTTGCTATATGACAAAACATTACGATGAGTTTTCCGAGCATCACTTTTATTTACAAGTTTAATATAGACATGTAATTAGACATGACAAGCACTGGTCTGTGTGCTACCTTAATTTATGCAAAACTGCTCATGACCTGTGGCAATCTATCCGAAGAGGTGTTGTAAGACAGACAGAAGAGTTTATAACGGCAGCCCAAGCGTAGGACTCTTGCAGTGTAGGCTTGGCTGTTACCGCAGTGCCCCGCTGGAGCGGGCTCTCTCCCACCATTTGAAGTCCCACTGAGCAGGGCGTGCTGGGATGGGGGAGCAGGTGAGGGCACTGGGTGGGGACAGCTTTACTTTTAAGGTGTTTGCAGATGTGAGGACAGGCTGCTCAGTTCTTTCAATGCTGACAGTCCATACCAGTCTATGTTTTCCAATTTTTCATTCCAGGAAGGAAAGGTAGAGACAGCAAAGCCAAGACTCCTTTACGGGATCCACAGGCTAAGCCTTCTACAGAGTGCTCAGCAACCTCCTCACGTTCATCTCTTCAGCCTGCTTCCAAATTGACAAACCTCTCCTCATTCACACAGCTCCCTCCATTGCTCAGACACCTGCTGAAAACTCCTCCAGACAGTTCACAAAGACGCAATCATCAGCTCCTTCTCCTATATCTCTGATTTTAAGAAGTCCTCTTACCATAGCCAGGAACTCCAGCAGATACTTCCCCAGAACTCCAGTGTCTATTCCCAGCTTTATGTTTGAAAGCCTTCCGAGCAGCCTGCTGTAGCTCTCACAGCGTGAAGCACCTCTGCTATGCTTTACCATTTTACACTAAATAACGGAAGCAATGAAACACTCCTAGGAAATTATCCCACCCTGCCTAACTCATTACAAAATAATACACCACTCCCACCTCAGACATCAATGAATCCAATGAAAAAAAGTTATTTTGAATGAAGCTTTGACTATTGACTATAGTCAATTCACTATATATTGACTATTGACAATAGTACTTTATTGACTGAGCTTTGACTACTGACTGTTTATTTGACTATATATATACACACATTTTGAATGGAGCTTTGACTATTGACTGGAGCTTTGACTATATTTGACTATTACATCAAAGGATGGGAAAGGTGGTGGTGGGTAATGACAATGTATTGGATAGTGTGGGATGGGAGCATGATGTAAATGGTATGGGATAAGGGGTGGAGGACGTGCTGGTTTTGGCTGGGATAGAGTTAATTTTCTTCACAGTAGCTACTATGGGGCTATGTTTTGGATTTGTGCTGAAAACAGTGTTGATAACACAGGGATGTTTTAGTCACTGCTGAGCAGTGCTTGCACAGAGCCAAGGCCTTCTCTGCTTCTCACCCCACCCCACCAGTGAGGAGGCTGGGGGGGCACAAGGAGTTGGGAGGGGACACAGCCAGGACAGCTGACCCCGACTGACCAAAGGGATATTCCAGACCATATGACATCATGCTCAGGATATAAAGCTGGAGGAAGAAGAAGGAAGACGGAGACCTTCAGAGATGTCCCAAGTAACCGTTAGGCATGATGGAGCCCTGCTTTCCTGGAGATGGCTGAACACCTGCCTGCCCGTGGGAAGTGCTGAATGAATTCCTTGGTTTGCTTTGCTTGCACGCACGGCTTTTGCTTTACCTATTAAACTGTCTTTATCTCAACCCATGAGTTTTCTCACTTTTACCCTTCTGATTCTCTCCCTCATCCCACCAGGAGGGGGGAGTGAGCAAGCGGCTGTGCGGTGCTTAACTGCCAGCTGGTGTTAAACCCTGACAAACTGTTTCAAGTAACCAAATAAACATCAGAAAGGCTATATCATAAAATGCTTACATTTTAAACGTTGTCAAGTCCAATTAATGGGTCTTTTTTCCCTTTGAAGATTTGTACCTTGCTGCTTCTTTTCCCTTTAGAAAGATGTAAATAATTCATTTATTGGTCTTTTTTTTTCTACTCTCAGTTCCCCATATAGTTATATTTTATTGTACTAATCCCTTATGTCCTATTTTCAGAAACTTCTGTCACCTGCTTGTGAGAGAAAAGTTAGTCAGCTGAAAGCCTGTTTGTTTAACATCTCCTTTTTACAGCACCTCTGTACTCTAAAACAAATAGCAATAAAGGAAAAAAAAAATTAAAAAATCCCAGTCTCTCTGATACCTAAGAATTACCTGTATGGCAAGTAACATTTACAAAAGAAATAGCAGTAGTTTTAGAAAGTATTCCCAGGCAATGATTCCCCAGTAGTAATAAAGGCAAATTAAAAACTGTTGGTGAACTTCATCTTTCTGAAACTGGTGGGTCCCACATCCCCTGCCTCCATTCTCCTATTTTCATTCACTCAAGATACGTGAAAAAGAATCTAAATCAAAACACAACCCTCATTAAAAGTAAAACAGCTGGACTCTGGGCTACGAGATATGTTACATTTTGTCCAATGCAACAGCATGAATCACTGAAGAAAAACAGGGTTGTTTGTAGGTAATGATGTAAAAAAGCTGGAAAATCTGGAAAAGGCGGCTGTTACACTTGCAATCTAGGAGACAAATGCACAGGCTTAGGCTGTGGGAGGATTCACAAAGTTGAAAATTTGTTATGTAGGAACTTCACTATAGGTGTTCTGCTCTACTGCACTTGTAATTGCCTCGTCTCTTCCTTGGCTGACCAATGCTCAAGTGATGTCCTTGGCACTGTATCTTCACTCCTGGCTGCATTTGCTGTTTTCTGGCCCTCCTAAGGAGGGAGGCAACGGCTGCTTCACAGGCAAGGAAGAAACGGGCACCTCTAAGAGGGAGTCTGGAGCCAATAGTGGAAAAACGATGAAGGATGGGGAGTGAGGTACTGAATTATGCAGATTTTATGAGCATGTTGCTGACATGTCAGTGTGCCTGAATCTCTCAGGGCTAGACTTCTAGGATCCATCCCACGTGGTTCAGTGAATGCAAAGCAGTTTTCTGGTCTGAGGCAACTGCATTGTGACCAGATGCAGACACCTCACTCGGAGAAAGTGTAAGAATCTGTCCCTATCCTGAACATTGGAGATGGGACATACTCCAGCCACAGCAGCTACTTCTACATAATATAGCACCAGCTGCTGTTATTTTCTGTCATGTTACTTTGCTTCTGAAATTCATCTGTTTGGCAAAGATAACAACTTAAATAATAATTGAACAGAGTCTACAAAATGCTGTAGAGCTAGTTATAGGGACATTTTAAATGTTGCCTTTCAAATATCTGTACTAGGCATGCAAAGAAATCTATGAAACCAGTTGGCTTTGGATTATATCTGAAATAAAATCCTACTCTCAGGAAGAATCTGATTGCTACTTCCTAATTTTATGTGGCATTTTGAAGGAGATTTAATGTACAAAAATAAGATAAGATACAATGAATAGATAAAACACTTCTATTCCAAACTATGTGCTTGACAAAGATAAA